>NC_083636.1:365882-395882 GCF_963576545.1 Limanda limanda
CAGAGTTTAATTACACAAACCTGCTCAGTGACCAACACACAGAGAAGAAGCTGATGAATGAAACAATGGTCCAACATGTCTGATCTGATATTTATCTTCAGGTCACAGACTGGACTGAGGTCAGCAGCATGTTGAGAGTCTGTGTTGACATGATGACGATCCACAACAACAGGAGGACACATTCTAATATTCATATTTCTTTATCCAGGTTGGATCAGTGCTGTCTGTCAGAGATCAGCTGTTCTTCTCTGGCTTCAGCTCTGAGGTCAAACCCCTCTCATCTGAGAGAACTGGATCTGAGCTGGAACATCCTGCAGGACTCAGGAGTGAAGGAGCTGTGTGGTTTTCTACAGAGTCCAACCTGTCGACTGGAGACTCTGAGGTCAGTTCACTGACTGACTTTTGTAGATCTCATATCTATAAAACAACATTTATTCACAATTTATCTAATTTAATTCTAATTTAACATAATTCCTCTTGATACATAACTTGAATCCATTCATTCATTAATCTGTGACATTTTAAATATTCAGCTACTTGTTAAAACATCGAGTTTAGTTCTGGATTTCCTAAATTGATCTGCAGGACAGAGACCGGGTCCAAATAATCTATTTGTACTGAATCAGGACTCGTTTTTAGTCCAACATCTGATTTCATATTTATCTTCCATGTTATGAGTCTGTGCTCACATGAATATGTGTCTGTTATTTTCACACATGAACTCAGTTTAATTTACAGTTAAGTTTTATTCTTTATCCAGGTTGAGGTTCTGCAGACTGTCAGAGATCAGATGTTCTTCTCTGGCTTCAGCTCTGAGGTCAAACCCCTCTCATCTGAGAGAACTGGACCTGAGTGACAACGACCTGCAGGACTCAGGAGTGAAGGAGCTGCTTGATCTACAGCAGAGTCCAACCTGTGGACTGGAGACTCTGAGGTCAGTAGATGGGTGGAGTCAGTCCACGCTGCTTTCATCAGTATTTTACTAAACACAGTCAGTATCACAGATCCAGGGTCTGTGCTACCAAGCAGGATTTGTGGTTATCAGGTTAACTTCAGGTTTAGTTTTTTCAGTCCTACGAAGCTCGTCCACTTCTTAACGAGGTAAATCACCATGGTAACTTCTGATGAACGGCTAACCTGCTCCAGGTTAAGTTGGAGATCAACCCGTATAGAAGCTCCGCCCACTGACCACAGTGACTCTACACTCTCCTTAAAGGGACGGATAAGGGAAGTTTAAATCAATGTTTGGTTGGTTCAGTTGATCTCTAACTCACCCAGAACATCTCAATGTCTCCAGACTCATCCTGTCCCCAAAACACCAGATGACCTCAGTCAGCTTCCTGGAGACAGGTCCATGTGTGTGTCCTCAGAGACAGTGAGACAGTGTGTGTCCTCAGAGACAGTGTGTGTCCTCAGAGACAGTGAGACAGTGTGTGTCCTCAGAGACAGTGAGACAGTGGGTGTCCTCAGAGACAGTGTGTGTCCTCAGAGACAGTGAGACAGTGTGTGTCCTCAGAGACAGTGAGACAGTGTGTGTCCTCAGAGACAGTGTGTCCTCAGAAACAGTGAGATAGTGTGTGTGTCCTCAGAGACAGTGAGACAGTGTGTGTCCTCAGAGACAGTGTGTGTCCTCAGAGACAGTGTGTGTCCTCAGAGACAGGGAGACAGTGTGTGTCCTCAGAGACAGTGAGTCAGTGTGTGTCCTCAGAGAAAGTGAGACATTGTGTGTCCTCAGAGACAGTGAGACAGTGTGTGTCCTCAGTGACAGTGAGACAGTGTGTGTCCTCAGAGACAGTGAGACAGTGTGTGTCCTCAGAGACAGTGTGTGTCCTCAGAGACAGTGTGTGTCCTCAGAAACAGTGAGATAGTGTGTGTGTCCTCAGAGTCAGTGAGACAGTGTGTGTCCTCAGAGACAGTGAGACAGTGTGTGTCCTCAGAGACAGTGAGACAGTGTGTGTCCTCAGAGACAGTGAGACAGTGTGTGTCCTCAGAGACAGTGAGACAGTGTGTGTCCTCAGTGACAGTGAGACAGTGTGTGTCCTCAGAGACAGTGAGACAGCGTGTGTCCTCAGAGACAGTGTGTCCTCAGAAACAGTGAGATAGTGTGTGTGTCCTCAGAGTCAGTGAGACAGTGTGTGTCCTCAGAGACAGTGAGACAGTGTGTGTCCTCAGAGACAGTGTGTGTCCTCAGAGAGAGTAGGACAGTGTGTGTCCTCAGAGACAGTCTGTGTCCTCAGAGACAGTGAGACAGTGTGTGTCCTCAGAGTCAGTGAGACAGTGTGTGTCCTCAGAGACAGTGAGACAGTGTGTGTCCTCAGAGACAGTGTGTGTCCTCAGAGACAGTAGGACAGTGTGTGTCCTCAGAGACAGTGAGACAGTGTGTGTCCTCAGAGACAGTGAGACAGTGTGTGTCCTCAGAGTCAGTGAGACAGTGTGTGTCCTCAGAGACAGTGAGACAGTGTGTGTCCTCAGAGACAGTGAGACAGTGTGTGTCCTCAGAGTCAGTGAGACAGTGTGTGTCCTCAGAGACAGTGAGACAGTGTGTGTCCTCAGAGTCATTGAGACAGTGTGTGTCCTCAGAGACAGTGAGACAGTGTGTGTCCTCAGAGACAGTGAGACAGTGTGTGTCCTCAGAGACAGTGAGACAGTGTGTGTCCTCAGAGACAGTGAGACAGTGTGTGTCCTCAGAGACAGTGTGTGTCCTCAGCCTGACTGTGTCTGTCAGGTTCAGTTGAGCTGATCTCAGAAAGATCTCCTGGACATGTTGAAGTGTCTTCGTAGTTCAGGCCTCAGTGTTTCCTCAGTGAAGCTGTGAGAGGACAATGAAGACAGACGTCAGTATTGGACAGAGACACAGAGAGACAACAGTCGGCCAATCAGACGAGCCACAAGCTGCTTGGGATCATGTGATTGAGTTGACGTGAAGACGACAGTTGTTGTTGTTTTCCTGTGAACAGGAAGTGAAGCTGGACCACAGCTGACAGCCTCACACGAGGGACAGAGACGTCTTCATCTGATCTGAGACAGTTTGTCCTCTCACTTCATCAGTGAAGAACTGATCAGGTGGATCTTTGTCACAGCTCTGAGATCAGTGGGACTGAAGCCTCTCCTCATCACCATGGTAACCAGGAGCTCTTTCTACAGAGCAGAACCTCTGCTGAGGTCCATCTGTCTCATCTGGTCCCAGTTTGTCAGAAGCAGATGTTCATCAACACACAGTGAAACATGTCTTCACCTGTAACAGCAGTAAATCCACCTCTCAGGTGTCCACTCTGCACTTTGACATGCAGAGGACACACACTGAGCTCTTAGCGTGTTCATTCCAACACGTGAACATGAAGCAGAGAGGAAGCTGCTCCACCTCTGAACAGGACTGAAGTCCCTGCTGCTCTTTCTACTGGATGAGCTGCATCACTGACTCACAGCTGATGAAGTGAGTCTCTGGGACACTGATGTCTTCTTCTCTCAACAGCTGGAAGTGATCTTAGTGGAGCTGAGTGTGAAGAGGACAGTGTGTGTGGACGGAGGCTGAGCTGTGTCCTGAGGATCCAGAGGCTGAAGCAGCAGCAGCTTGTGTGTAGTCTCCAATCTACACAACCCCTAATCTGCATGTGTTTGTGAGATGAAGCCGGAGCACCTGGAGAAAACACGTGGAGAACATGCAGACTCCACACAGGAAGACCCATCTGAACCGGATTCAAACCAGCAACCTTCCTGCCCAGATTGTGTTTATTCACATGAAGAATGTGTTTATTGAATTGACACAACACAAGCAGAATATATAAACCCTCTATAAAGAGTCACATACAGTGTGTTTAAGTTTGTCTTTATTATTGTCCACCTTTGTCCCTCAGTCTGTCTCCATGTGTGTAGAACCACATTCTGTGTATATGTTTGTTTATGATCTTAAAGTTCCTGGATTCACGTCACAAATTGATTTAGTTCAACACAAAGTTCAACACATTGAAATCACTTTGAGTTTAAAATCAGAGTTTTGTCTTTGACACAAAAGATCAAAACTCTGGACTTAAAAATGGGACGTTTTCATTTCTGCATCAGGTGCAGAGCGGTGGTGGCTTTTCTACTTTTGACCCACAGGTGGCGCTGCAGTATAACAGCAGCACATCCCAGTCAAAGCCTTTATATTCAGTCTATGAGTCAAACACATGGATCATTTCCTCTGTGACAAACCAGATGTAACGAGAAGAAAAACATCTCAGAGAGAAAAGTTCTGTTTCTACTTGTCTCTGCTTTAATGCTCAATAAACATCCTTCCACCGACTTCACTGGAATCATGACTCAGCGTTTCTTTCCTCTTCACACAAACAGGTGGAAACATCTCGTCCTTGGTGCAGGTAAAAGAACAAAATCACCAGTTTGACAGAATGGAAACAAGCAGAAGAAAAGTGAATGAGACATTTACAGTATGAAGAAGAGTCGATGAAGAGCAGAGCATCTTTAAGTCTCTGAGGAAACTGTTTCATAAACATTTTACCATATTTAATAGAAAACTGACCCGAGGACGTTTCATACAAACCCTAACCCACTTAGAAGGAAAAGCTTGTGATCATAGTGAAATTCTACATCTGATCAATATGTAGAATTTCATCTCTTCTCCAGTGTTTACGGTAAGCGTGCTGCGTCATTTCGTCACTTCCTGTTATTGCCACGGGACACGGGTGGTGTAGTCGCTATCTGAATTAGCTCCTCCGCTAAACACAACTGTCTTTCTGTTCTACTACGGCTAAAATCACCGGTATATAGTTAAGGACCCTCACATACCAGCCCCTCCTCTCTGGTGCTTTGTGATTCTGTGTTCTGTTTAAATCTCACACTCATAGTTTTAGCAGCGATGTGTTCTCTCTCTCCCTCTCGCTCCACCGCTCTCTCCTGCTCCGAGTGTCTCATGTTTACTTACTCCTCCGCCTCCATTAACAGTAGTGGTAAATGTAATAAATGTAGTATGTTGGTAGACATGGAGGCGAGGCTTAGCAACTTAGAAGCTCGGCTCCTCAGCTTAGAACCCCCGTTAGCTATAGTTAGCCGGCCCGTGCTAGCCGCAGCGAAGCCACCTAGCTTAGCTTCAGCTAGCAGTCCCTCGACTTGCCCCGGGCAGCCGGGAGCCCAGGGTGGCTGGGTGACGGTCCGGAGGGGGCATAGTACCACCCATAGAAAGCCCACGATTAAAGACCCACCAGCTCACGTCTCAAATAGATTTTCTCCACTCAGCGACGCACCCGCTGAGAATCAAACTCTGGTTATTGGCGACTCGGTTCTCAGAAACGTGAGATTAGCGACACCAGCGACCATAGTCAATTGTATTCCGGGGGCCAGAGCCGGCGACATCCAATCCAAATTGAAGCTGCTGGCTAAAACTAAACGTAAATACAGTAAAATCGTACTTCACGTCGGCAGCAACGACTCCCGGCTTCGTATGTCGGAGGTCACTAAAGTTAATGTTGAGTCTGTGTGTGCTTTTGCTAAAACGATGTCGGACACAGTAGTTTTCTCTGGCCCTCTCCCTAACACTACAGGTGATGACATGTTTAGTCGCATGTTTTCTTTTAACCGCTGGCTGTCGAGGTGGTGTCCTGTAAACGGTGTGGGCTTTATAGATAATTGGCAAACTTTTTGGAGGAAACCTGGTCTTGTTAGGAGAGACGGCGTTCATCCCACTTGGGATGGAGCAGCTCTCTTATCTAAGAATATTACTAAGTCTATCACATGACAACCCAGAGCTGGGACCAGGAAGCAGAGCTGCAGTGCTAATCACTTCTCTGCGCTCCCTCTGGATCAGTCACCCAACCGCATAGAGACTGTCTCTGTCTACCGTCCGATTCAATTATTTAAATTAAACAATAACAGAGCGAGAACTCACAATAATCTTATACAAATTAACACAACCTCTGGAACATCACAGGAAACTAAGACTTTCAAATGTGGTCTTTTAAACATTAGATCACTGTCCTCAAAGGCTATTTTAGTTAATGAACTAGTCTCAGACTACAATATAGATGTAATGTCCCTTACTGAGACGTGGCTGCATCCTGATGAATATGTCAGTTTGAATGAATCTACTCCCCCCCCCCCCAGTCATATAAATTCACACGTTCCCAGGGAACTCGGGCGAGGAGGTGGAGTTGCTGCTATTTTTAACTCCAGTCTATCAATTAATCCTAAACCTAAATTTAGCTACAACTCATTTGAATGTCTTGTTCTTAATCTTCCACGTCAATCCAGGAAACACCAACAGCCAATCATATTTGCTGTAGTTTATCGTGCTCCTGGGGCTTATACTGAATTTCTAACAGAATTCCCTGAGTTTTTATCAAACCTAGTCCTAAAGACAGATAAAATTATTATTGTTGGTGACTTTAATATTCATGTTGACAATAATAAAGATAGCCTGAGCGTAGCATTTATTTCAATACTAGACTCAATTGGTTTTAGTCAGTGTGTGCATCAACCTACTCATTGTTGTAACCACACACTTGACCTTGTGTTATCGTACGGTGTCAAAATTGAACATTTAACAGTACTTCCGCGCAATCCAGTACTATCAGACCATAATTTAATAACCTTCGATTTTTCACTATCTGAATATATGCCACTAATAAAAAACTCATTTTCTAGATGTCTACCTGATAGTGCTGTAGCTAAATTTAAGGAAATAATTCCGATTACATTTAAACCCGTATTATCCGTCGACATAAACAACAAATTCTTTAAAAACCCGAGCTCTATTGAGATTGACCACCTCGTAGAAAGCTCTGCAGACTCATTACGATTAACATTAGACTCAATAGCGCCTCTAAAAAAGAAATGTGTAAAACATAGTAAATTAGCTCCGTGGTATAATTCCAAGACACATGAGTTGAAACAAATATCAAGAAAATTAGAAAGGAAGTGGCGCTCCAGCAACAGTGTTGAAAATCTCCTAGACTGGAAGAGTAGTGTTACAGAATATAAAAAGGCTCTCCACAAAGCAAGAGCTGCCTATTATTCAAAACTAATAGAAGAGAATAAAAACAACCCCAGGTTTCTCTTCAGCACTGTAGCCAGGCTGACAGAGAGTCACACCTCCACCGAACCCAGTATTCCTCGATCCCTAAATTGCAATATCTTTATGACCTTTTTTAATGATAAAATTCTAACTATTAGAAATAAAATCAATCATCTCCTGCCCTCAATTGGCACTAATACCCTCCCAACAATAGAGATCTCAGAAACGGCTGAGAATCCTTCCCATTATTTAGACAGCTTCTCTCTGATCACCCGTGATCAGTTTACCAAAATAGTCTCAGGTTCTAAACCAACAACCTGTATTTTAGATCCGATTCCAACTAAATTACTTAAAGAAATTCTGCCCCTAATAGATAATTCGTTACTTAACACAATCAATCTGTCATTATCATCAGGTTATGTACCACAGTCTTTTAAAATAGCTGTAATCAAACCCCTACTCAAAAAACCCACCCTAGACCCAGAGGTTTTAGCAAATTTCAGGCCAATATCTAATCTCCCCTTCCTATCTAAAATCTTAGAAAAAGTTGTAGCCAATCAGCTGTGTGAGTTTCTCCAGGAAAATAATATATATGAAGACTTTCAGTCTGGGTTTAGAACCAATCACAGCACAGAGACAGCCCTGGCAAAAGTCACTAATGACCTTCTAATAGCTTCAGATCAGGGACTTGTGTCTGTCCTCGTTCTGTTAGATCTCAGTGCAGCATTCCACACAATTGACCATCAAATTATATTAGAGAGACTAAAACAGTTAATTAACATTAAAGGAACGGCCTTAAACTGGTTTAAATCTTATTTTGCTGATCGCTCCCAATTCGTTCAAATCAATGATGAGTCATCGGTGCGCACCAAAGTTAACCATGGTGTCCCACAGGGGTCTGTGCTCGGCCCAATTTTATTCTCATTATATATGCTTCCACTAGGAAACATTATCAGGACACACTCGGTAAATTTTCACTGTTATGCGGATGACACCCAGTTATATTTGTCAATAAAACCTGATCAAAGTAATCAATTAACTAAACTTCGAGCATGTCTCAAGGACATAAAAACCTGGATGACCCGCAATTTTCTCTTATTAAACTCAGATAAAACAGAGGTTATAATACTCGGCCCTAAACACCTTAGAGATACATTATCTAATGATATAGCTGCGCTAGATGACATTGCCCTTGCTTCCAATGACACAGTCAGGAACTTGGGAGTGATCTTCGATCCTGATTTGTCCTTTAATAGTCACTTAAAAGTAATTTCTAGGACCGCGTTTTTCCACTTGCGTAATATCTCAAAAATCAGACATGTCCTTTCGCAAAAAGATGCAGAAAAACTAGTCCACGCCTTTGTTACATCGAGACTGGACTATTGTAATTCATTATTATCAGGCTCCAGCAGCAAGTCGTTAAAGACTCTGGAGCTGGTCCAAAATGCCGCAGCACGTGTCCTGACGAGAACTAAGAAAAGAGAGCACATTTCTCCAGTATTAGCATCGCTACACTGGCTTCCTGTTAAATCTAGAATAGAATTTAAAATTCTCCTCCTCACCTTCAAGGCCCTTAATGATATGGCACCTCTTTACCTTAAAGAGATGTTAGTTCCATATCAACCTACTAGAGCACTCCGATCCCAGAACTCAGGTTTACTTGTTGTCCCTAAAGTCTCTAAAAGTAGAGTAGGAGCCAGAGCTTTTAGCCATCAAGCCCCACTGCTGTGGAATAATCTCTCACTTTCAGTTAGGGAGGCAGACACGCTCTGTTCGTTTAAAAGTAGACTCAAAACCTTCCTTTTTTATAAAGCTTATAGTTAGAGCTAATTTGTGCGATGTTCCAAATTTGATTAAATGGCAAAAACCCCTGATGATGCTAAGACGCACAGGGAATTTATGACACAAGACACACGGAGCTTCTCTTTCCTGCTTCTCCTTCCTTTTCTCCATATTTATCACATCAAGATAATTCTTATCTGATCAGTACATGTTACTAACTTGACCCCTTTTCCCGGAGTTTCTGTGCCTTAGCGCCCGCGGATGCAGGGCCACAGCTGTGGCCGCACCATGGATTATGATTGTGGATCGCGTGTCGGAGGTCGCAATGGTGGATCCAGTTCGGTGGATTCTGTATCGTGCCAGCTGATCGTCGTTGTAATGGAGGATCCTTTGTCGCGTTGGCATCGGATGATGAGGGACCACGACCGAGGCGGCAGCTGATAATGGATTCTAACTGGCGGCGGTGGACAATGACTGTGGATTATAGTGGATCCCATCCTGATGCTGGATCGTGGTCTTGCTGCTGGCCAGAGACTGTGATTGCAGCGGGACTGCCTGACACATAGTATTGAAAAATGTTTAGCCTAATGGATGCTGCTAAAAATCCTGATGATGTTTTCTTACACCTGACATCTATTGCACTTCTGTCCGTCCTGAGAGAGGGATCCTCACATGTGGCTCTCTCTGAGGTTTCTACATATTTTTACCTGTGAAAAGGGTTTTTAGTAGTTTTTCCTTACTCTTGTTGAGGGTTAAGGACAGAGGATGTCACACAATGTTAAAGCCCCATGAGACGAATTGTTATTTGTGAATGTGGGCTATACAAATAAAACTTGATTGATTGATATGTCTGAATATAAACAGCCTGACAGCAGATCAATACATTTATTTTAAATTCTTTGTGTTTGTGTGTGAGTGACAGAGTCAGGAGCAGCAGTTTAGTTGTTAGTTGTGTGTTTGTGTTGGTGCAGCATGGCTGCTGCAGGTGGAGGCTCCGCCCTCCACAAGCTAACACGCCCACACGGCATCAAGCTGAGTCCTGCTCCGCCCCCCCGCCTGGTGGTGGTTCCGCTGCTCCTGGGGTCTCATTTAGAACCGTGGCGTACGCACTAAACGAGCCTGAAACGTGCGGACGCCACTTCTCACGCCAACGTTGGGATTTATAAAACCAAACTTGACGGGAGAATTTGCGTATTTCCACGCAAACTCTGACCTGATGCGTACGAACGTTTTGGAGACGCAGACGTGAGGAGGTGAACTGAAGCAGATTATTGATCCAATTCATCATTTACATTAAAACCAGAAGCTTAGTTTTTCTCGCGCAACGTATCTGCAGCCTTTTAATTAAAAAAATAAAACAACTTAAAGCAAAGTAGGTTCAGATTCGATTTAACAGCCGAGTTACGGAGCTATAATTTAGAAAACAGAATGATTGACGCTATGAATCACCAAACATTTGTTAGTCACAGATACTTGAGGAAACCACTGGCCAAACCCAGCAGTGAAGAAAGTGCATCCATGGAAAACGTGTAACAAGACACAAACGGGTTCAGTTGCAGAGATAACCAAATCCAGCAGTGAGTAAACACTTAGTACAAATGGGAACATGGGATCGGTAACACTACACAAACCTGTGTAGTTACTACTGAACTTAAAAACATACTTTGATGAAGAAAGGGACATGTCTATGTGTTCATGGCAGCAGGAGACTTTAACAGCTGGTTGTTCAGAGCCTGAACACGGGCAGAGCACTCTGTGCTGAGGTTCAGAGAAATCTTTTGAAGGGCCTCAAAAGTCTTCTTCAACCCTTTGGGCTGGTCCAGGTTGAGGTTGTAGATGCATCCACAGAGAAGGACAATGGCTGCACTGATGTCAGAGATGTCCTCCACAACGAGCTTTTCCTCCATGACAAGGGCCATGTTGATTGTTCTGGGCATCGAGTGAGCTCTCCCAACATCCTCTTCAACAATGGTGACTCTGCCGAGTTGAACCCCTGCGACGGACGTTTCCACAGAGTCTGTATCCTAGAGAAATCAAACAGACAGTCCTTCATTTTGTAAGCTTTTCATCCCCACATTTATTCATAAATGATATGCCCCTGCCCATGAGTGCAGTGACATGCACCTTTATCAGTTTCACTTTGAGTGCATGTGACAGCTGTTCAACATATGAAAACATTTCCCAACGACAAATTGAAGATCCATTCAAAAAGACATTTTGTAAGGCCACCGTGACTTTGAACTTTGACCCCCCAGATGTCATTAGTTACTCCATGTGAAGGGACAATTTGTGTGAAATTTTCTAAAGGTGTTCTGCAGTTTCTAGCTTCCCAGTTTTACTGATCATGCTTAATACCAAAAGCACAGAAAAAAGGTTAACATTTAAAAGGTGCGAGATAATCCTTTGATTCCATAAGTGTGAACAATCTGAAGGATTTTGATCAATATGCCAAAAAGGATGAACAATATCCCACCCTGACAGTGCATATAAATCGGCCACAACCGAACACAAAGACTTGCAGCTAAATGTACTAATTTAAGGTTTATTAGGTGAACCCTCATAGATTAACTCATGATAATGTGTTTTTACTTTTACTGAGAGAGATTTCAGCCCTAATTAGAGCTAATTACTTACATTACATTAAAGGCAATATAAATAAGTTGTTAAATTCAACCTTTTATTGCATATTCCCATTAAATGAGTGTGTTTGCTCTCTAATCAGAGATTTACTGGCCCCTTGTATATTTATATTGGCCCAGCTATTAAAAAAATGAAGAAAAAACTTCAATGGCATAAACCGAAGTATTCTTACCAGACATGTCTTCAGGACGCTGCATGGCTCCTCCCTCAAACATAGAGGAATACCTCGGAGAGCTGTGGCCTTCCTCTGTGCAAGCACATCGGTTTCTGAAAGACACAAAATTAAGATTTAAATATATTTCATGACCTGAAAATAAAATGTTAATGTCTGTTTTCAATGTGAACATGCTCTATCCAGGTCTCAGACCCCCTTCATTTATCTCCTACTTGCATTACCTGGTCATCAAGGTTGTCCGTCTTGTTTGGAAGTCTTTTTAGAACTTCTTCCTGTCTTACTTTCCTTTCCCTTTCTTGAGATTCGTCAGTTTGCCCTACTGGATTGTCTGGAAGAAAGTTCACCTCACATCTCTGGCTTTCTTCAGACGCCTGGACACCTCTGGTCCCTTCTTTGGTTTACGCTGACTTCACCACAGCCTGCCATCCCTAGCTTTTGACTGTAGTTGCCAAGCTGATATCTGATGCTCATGGCCCAGCTGTGAAAGCCAGTTCCAACTCCTGGGTCAGCAAGACATGGGTGTTTCTCAATCAGTGCAGCAGCCACTGATTCAATTTCTTCAGTCTTTGGGTAGGCCTTGTAGGAAAACACTGCCTGAGATCTGTTGTCTAAGATGTCCATGTGCATCTCCCTCGGTACAGTGAGCAGTGATCCACTCTCCTTGAACAAAGCATCACCTTTTCAAAGCCTCCGTGCAACATCGAATGAAGACACTGGAATTGGGAATGGAGATGGCCAGTGCTCTGCACTCTCACGCCGCTGAAGCTGTACTGACGAGCCCTGGGTTGCACTGGTGGATGGAGATGACGTGCTATCAGAATCCAGTCCAGAAAAGGTAGAGATGTGGACATAGAAGCTGAAGATTGTGGTTGGTCGAAGGAGTGGGACAGGATCCTCAATACAGCTCTGTCTGTCAGAGCAGGGACCAGGAAGCAGAGCTGCAGTGCTACACACTCCTCTGCTCCCTCTGGATCAGTCACACAACCCCATAGAGATTGTGTCTGTCCACCGTCCCATTAAAGGATTTAAATTACACAACAGAGCGAGAACTCCACACAAAAATCTAATACAAATTAACACAACCTCTGAAACAACTCAGGAAACTAAGACTTTCAAATGTGGTCTTTTAAACATTAGATCACTGTCCTCAAAGGCTATTTTAGTTAATGAACTAGTCTCAGACTACAATATAGATGTATTGTCCCTCACTGAGACGTGGCTGCATCCTGATGAATATGTCAGTCTAAATGAATCTACGACGCAGGTACACGGGGGGGGGGGGGGGGAGACGCAGCGAAACACTAAACTGCCCAATTCAGTCTAAAAAAAAAACACAGACTTTTTTTTGGGGGGGGCGATCTGAGCGTCAACACAGTTAGAGAACAAGCAGGAGCTGTTGGAGTGCGAGCGCAGGGTTGAGAGCAGAACCATAACAAAATCTGAATGTAAAGAAAGATATATAATCCAATCCAAATGATTCTGTGAAAAACAAGGAGATTTCCCAAAGTTCAGACTGAGACTTTAATGGAAAAACCGAGATCAGACAATGTTTCCAACTTTCACAGCTTCCTTCACGTGAACACTTCTCGTCTCTTCCACACTTTCCTCACAGATTAGGAGGAAAGTGCCAGTGATAACTTTTAAGATCTTGGATACAGACTTGGGTGATGCATTTATAAACTTGGAAGTTTATGGCAGAGGAGTGGTTAGAAATCCACTAACAATCTTTCATTGGAGTTAAGTTAAATTCTACATTGTTTGACAAAAAGCACCAGGATTGTTTGTTAGATAAATTAAATGTCTGACAAACAAGAAGGTTCCATCACTGCTGGAGAGAAGAATCCCGAGTAGAAACAGTAGAATCCCAGTGAACCTTGTTTCTGTATCTGATGCTGCTGTTGTGTTCAGGAGGCAGGAGGAGGCGCCCAAGAAGAAGAGGAAGAGGAGGCAGAGGAAGAGGAGGAAGGAGGCTGCTTCACCTCCTCCTCCTGCCGATCCTAGACCTGCTGAGTGGATCAGCAGGTCGACTAAAAGGCGCATGAGGCAGGAGGCTGCCATCATAAGGAAGCAGGTACACAGCGAAACACTAAACTGTCTAATTCACTCTAAAATTCCATAACAGGCTAAATAAAGGAGGTGTCAATAGTAGTGGAGGATGTACCAGCCTGTATCTGATGCTGCTGTTGTGTTCAGGACGCAGGAGGCTGCTCCGGAGACATCTGCTGGATGCAGTGACTGGACGAGGAAGAAGGTGAAGAGGAGGCCGGAGACTGATGTTGGACATCAGAGACATCGCCGTCGACACCATTCAAGAAACCCACAACAACACCAGTGAGCGGAGTGGGACGCCTCGTCCTGCTGCTGGTGGACACAGGGAGGAAAGGAATACAGACTCGGATATCGAGAGGGAGTCATAGAGAGAGAGGGAGGGAGAGAGAGGGAGAGAGAGAGGGAGGGAGAGGGAGAGAGAGGGAGAGAGGAGAGGGAGAGAGAAGGAGAGGGAGCGGAGGGAGAGAGAGGGAGAGAGAAGGAGAGGGAGGGAGAGAGGGAGGGAGAGGGAGAGAGAGAGGGAGGGAGAGAGAGGGAGAGAGAGGGAGTCAGAGAGAGAGAGGGAGGGAGAGAGAGAGAGAGGGCGACCAGGAGGGCCTGTCCTGTCCTCCTGAGACTCTGCACCTCTGGATCCTCTGTGTAAGCTTCCTTGTGTTGTAGTTTCTCTCCGTTAGTGTTTGTTTTGTTTTGTGTCTGTTAAACTTGTTTAATTAAAAATTAGCTTTTGTTTCAAACTCTGCGTCTGGGTCCTACTCCTCCCCTGAATCCTGACAGATACGTTATAATATAAGAGATCAAGTTGAAGTGAGAAATACACATTAATACTTCTTCCTACGTGTTCCTAGGAGGATCAACATCCGCCAGCTGCTGTCCCTGCTTCTCCACCTCCTCCTCCTCCTGCTCCTCCTCCTGCTCCTCCTCCACCTCCTACTCCTCCTCCACCTCCTGCTCCTGCTTCTCCACCTCCTGCTTCTCCTCCATCTCCTCCTCCTGCTTCTCCTCCTCCTCCTCCTCCTCCTCCTCCTCCTCCTCCTCCTCCTCCTCCTCCTCCTCCTCCTCCTCCTCCTCCTCCTCCTGCTGCTTCTCCAGCTCCTCCTCCACCTCCTGCTTCTCCAGCTCCTCCTCCACCTCCTTCTCCTCCCCCTGCTCCAGCTGGATCCACACGGTGGACCTGATGGGTGAGTCTACATTTCTACTGAGTCGTGGCAGTTTTGCAGCCGAGTCATCTTCAGTCTGGTTCTCTGATCTTTTTCTTTAGCAGGAGGCAGCAGATATTTCTCAGTTTCACACTTTCTGATGCTCGATTCTGATTGGCTTGAGCGTTGGGAGAGGAGGACGAGAGAGAGGGAGAGAGGTCATGTGCACAGTCCTCCAGCAGGGGTGCTGTCTCAGATACTATATAAAAGAAACTCCGGTCACCGGATGTTCACCCGATGACGACTTGAACGAGGCGGAGACAGAGAAGGAGCGGGAGATGGAGATGGAGGGAGAGAGAGATGGAGAGAGAGATGGAGCCGGAGGGAGAGAGAGAGGGATGAGAGCAAGGGGTTGAGTGTGATGGATTTAGAGAAGAGGAGGAGGGACAGAGACTGGGAGCTTGAGTTGGAGAGGGAGAGCATGTGGACGAGGCAGAGGGCGAGAGAGAGGAGCGGAAGAGGGAGAAGTGGGACAGGAGAGAGGAAAGGGAGAGGAGGAGAGAGGGAGGTCATGAGCACAGTCCTCCAGCAGGGGCGCTGCTGTCAGACACTATATAAGAGGAACGCCGGTCACCGGATGTTCACCCTCTGACATCATGGAGGAAGCACAGATGGTTAGATCCATAGAGCTGTGGAGGGAGAGCGAGGGAGAGCGTGTGGATGAGCGGGTGAGGGAGAGGATGGATGAGCGAGAGAGAGAGAGAGGGGGTATGGATGTCGGAGCTAGAGAGGAAGAGGAGGAGGGAGAGGGACTGGTAGTTTGATTTGGAGAGGGAGAGAGGGGCGGAGAGGGAGAGGGATTGGACGAGGCAGAGGGCGAGAGAGGTGGAGGGAGAGGTGGAGGGAGAGGTGGAGGGAGAGGCGGAGGGAGAGAGACTCACACAAGTCACCTGATAAGAGGACACAGAGGAACACTCAGGTCACCGGATGCTCACCCGATGAGGACCTGGACATAGAGAGACAGAGTGAGGACGACAGGGAGACGGAGAGGGAGAGGTGGAGGGAGAGGTGGAGGGAGAGACAGATGGAGAGAGACTCACACAAGTCACCTGATAAGAGGACCTGCCTCTGGGGCTTTGATTCAGCCAAGTGGTCCTGCTACCTCCAGCTGGACAGGAAGTACCAGGGAACGCCCGAGGAACCCAGGCTCCAGCAGCTCCAGGTCAAAGACCAGTTCCACTACCAGCTCAAGGTCAACAGACAACGTTAGTGCACTTCAGAAATAATAATAATAATTATATGTCACCCCGAGCTGTTCCTGATATGCAAGTACTATGGCGGAGGTCAGAGGTCATGAGCACAGTCCTCCAGCCTCGTCCGTTTCCAGGTCACCTGACAGACGACCACCTGGTAGAGTTCCTGGACAAAGCCAAGACGCACCTGGAGGAGGACATCAAGAGAGTGGAGGGGGGGGGGTGGAGAGCGGACGACATCTGGATCCAGTGGGTCATCGGTGAGTCTGCATTTCAAAACTTCAAGGACTTCAGACAATGAAACATGCACAAAAGTGTTCTGCTGCTTTCTATCATAAAGATACTCAACAGGATCAATAACATTAAAATATTCTTTATAATATTCAGTCCTTTGATAATCTGTAGAGAGAACGGCCCTTTCTGATGTAGCCAGAAGATAAGGGTTGGTGTTGTATACGGAGTCTGAAATACGCTCTGTTAGTTCTTCTGCAACAGACTCATCAATACAACTTGGAAAGGGTTTAAGAATGTCTCTGATTGCGTGGCTGTAAATTTTGAGTGTGACACAATATCACTAAAACCACTTATTATTTGCTGAGTTGCACTTTTAGAAATATGCAAAACAGTTTGCATGTAAAGAAACAAGGACGCAGGTTTGTGTTCAACTGAACTCGCTCTTCATGGGCCCGTGCTTCACTTTCCTGTTGGTGATGTAGCAACATCATTTATTTCTGTTCAAATGTTATGATAAGTCAGAAAGGACAGAACTTGTTCTGCCCTTTAACCTGGATCTGGAAGCTACTTCCTCATCAGCAACAACCTCGTCTCTGGAACAAACAGAAGGGGAAACACTGGCAAACAGCAACCTGTCCTAACTGGGCCTTTACAGTAGAGAACATTACTTCCTTGCAAACCGTTTTAGGAAGCTCTATTTCATAATGCTCTGCAATTTTTAGCAACTGCTCCCTGGTACATTGTCCTAGCACCTCCACACTGGGACACTGCACAAAATCCTCCATGGTAGCCATCGTTTCAAAAGAACCAACCCAGATAACTTTTTTTATTTATTATATACATCTCATCACCTTTGGAATACCTCTCCCCTGACTATCTGCCTAACCAATGCTAACTACCTTCTCTGGACCCTAGTCTTCATGCATTTCATGACAGGTGTTTTAAACACAAAACCAATGACCAGGTAAAGCCCCAGCTATGCTGTTACTCACCAGACGGACATGGACGTGTACCCAAGACAGGAAGTCAAATCATGTTTATGCACAAAAATAACAAACAAAAACAACAAACCAACAGACCCCCCCCGAGAGAGATACTGTTGCTTATTCCTACCAGGAAAGGTAACTCCAAAGGTGAATCCCTCTAATTAGAGCCTGATAATGAAGGCAATTAGTCCCAGTGATGTAAGCTCCAAGTACTACCTTCACACTCTAAAGTTATCACACACCCTGGACACACCCCGGCAACCAGGACACTATTCCAGGGGAACCTTCACCTACTAGAGGCCTCTGACTTTCTCACTACAGAGAAGAGTGAGAAACAAACCTGGATCTGGATCCTGGACGAGCCCCCACTTGTTACACCTTGGCTCCTGT
This sequence comes from Limanda limanda, assembly GCF_963576545.1. Lineage (NCBI taxonomy): Eukaryota > Metazoa > Chordata > Actinopteri > Pleuronectiformes > Pleuronectidae > Limanda > Limanda limanda. The sequence goes on from NC_083636.1 coordinate 383,531, forward strand.
TGTGCAACAAGACTCACAGACGGCCACAAAGTTCTGCAGTTATAGTATTTATTCTAGAAAGAATAAATACAAAGAAAACCTCCACCTGTGCATGTGGAGGTCGACCCGGTGGAAGAGAGACCAGAGCCCAGTCTGCAGGCCTCTTAAGTAGTGGTCCCCCAGGTGATCCACATCCCTGCTGATCACTAGGGTCTGACTCCGCCCACAGGAGCCTGGAACACAGCAGACAACTCCAGGGTTGTCACATGAATAATAATGTGATTAATGTTACGACCCTGTGTGTTTGTGTGACATGGTCTGTTCCTCCTCCTAGTATGTGAGCAGTCTTCCTTGAGTGTGTGTGTGTGTGTGTATGTGGCCTGATTGATAGCAGGTGGGACCTGCTGATTGCTGCTCCGGGATTGGCCAGAGTGAGGAGAGGAGCCTACTTGAGGACCTGACTGAACTCCCTCTCTCCACCGAATCTCCCACTTCCAACCAGGACCAGTGTCTGTATGCCGTGTTGTTCTGTTGTGTGTATCTGTAGTAAATGAGTGTTGGTGGTAGCCCTGTAGGAGGCGAAGCCTTTTCTTTTACCCCTGTTTTCCTGAGTTAGGAGTTAGATAAGCATTTGTCTTTTTGTTAACAGTTTTGTTTCATAGATAGGAACGTAGGGAATAAGATTGTTTTGATTCCACCACATTCGTGCTTTTGGCTGAGGGTTGTTGGATTTGGATCAGGGTAATCGGAGACGGTGTTTCGGGTTGTCTAATTTGCGCTTTCCTTTCCAGAGTGGGACAAACACTGATAAGATGTCCCTGCTCGTGACAGTAGAAACATTCACGGGTTTCACGGGCAGTAGTTGCGGCAAAAGTATTTCGACGAGCATTATTAGGGGATCTTACTCTTTGGTCGATAGAGACCGGTTCCCGTCGGACTGGGGAAGAAAAAACACTTACGTGCGTTAAGGCAAATTCATCTGCCAGCACGGCGGCATCAGTCAGGTTTATAGCTTTTTGCTCATTTAGATACATCACAATCTTATCGGGAAGCCGATTTTTAAACTCTTCCAATAGTAATAGCTCACGCAGGCCCTCAAAGGTTCCAACTTTGCAGGCGTGGCACCATTTGTCAAACAGAGAACCTTTTTCCCTCGCGAATTCCCCATATGTTTGGGTGGCAGTTTTTTCACATTTTCTAAATTTTTGCCTATAAGCTTCTGGCACTAACTGATATGCCCGCAGCACGTTGGCTTTCATTACCTCATAATTTAAGCCGTCCTCGATTGATAGCGACGTACACACCTCTTGGGCTTTACCCACGAGCTTACACTGTAACAGAAGAGACCACACATTTTTCGGCCACTTCAACGTAGCAGCGATGCGTTCAAATGCGTTGAAATACGAATCTACTTCAGACTCTCTAAATGGTGGAACTAATGCGATGTGCCTGCTCACGTCAAAACTGTCCTGGGGTGTCGGGGAGGGTGACTGTGTGGTTGAGGGACGGGCCGCAGCCGCAGCTTCTTGCTCCATCTCAAGAGCCCTCAACCTAAGATGCATGGCCTCCACCTCCAACTCCCTTATGCGCAGAGTCAAAGACAATTCCTTTTCAGACGTTCCAGTCTGTATGGGGAGGGCATGGAGTGGGGCAGGAGTGCCAGCCAGCACACCCTGCTCAGCTCCCACTACAGGAGCTGGCTCCTCCAACAAGCCCCTTTCAGTCAGTTCACCCAGTAGGAGATCCTTTAACTCCTGCTTTTTAACTTTGCCTGGCACATCCACCTCAAAAAACTCTGCAATCAAAATTAAATCAGATTTCTTACATTTGTTTCATGTCTCAATCGACGGACTTGAAGTAAACGCTTCCAATTTAAACTCCATAATTGCCACCCCCCACAAACGAAAACGCTTCTCCCTCCTACCGGGCTACCACCCACACTCAAAACTTACATATATACACAACAAAACAACACGGCATACAGACACTGGTCCTGGTTGGAAGTGGGAGATTCGGTGGAGTGAGTTCAGTCAGGTCCTCAAGTAGGCTCCTCTCCTCACTCTGGCCAATCCCGGAGCAGCAATCAGCAGGTCCCACCTGCTATCAATCAGGCCACATACACACACACACACACTCAAGGAAGACTGCTCACATACTAGGAGGAGGAACAGACCATGTCACACAAACACACAGGGTCGTAACAAGAATCTGTAACCGTCTGGCACTTTAGTTTATATTTGTCAGGCTAATTCTAAAAGTGTTTTCTGTTTATTTTGTAAATCCCTGTTGTGTATGTTCAAGTTGTTTGCATGTGTCCACACTCTGTTTCTGTGTCCTGTTTTATTTTGTAGTCTATGTTCCTTGTGTGTTGTTTTTGTCTTCACTTCCTGTCTGTGATTGTCAGCCCTGTCCTCATGTGTTACACCTGTGTTCAATTGCTCATACCTCCCTGGTGTGTGTATAAGTCTGTGTGCTCCCCTCTGTCGGATTGTTTGTTCTTCTTGTCGTTGATGGTCCATGGTGCTGTCCTCCAGTCCTCCTGTCCTCCAGTCCTCCTGAGACTCTGCACCTCTGAATCCCCTGTGTAAGCTTCCTTGTGTTTTAGTTTCTCCCGTTAGTGTTTGTTTTATTTTGTGTCTGTTAAACTTGTTTAATTAAAAATTAGACCTCCTGCTCCTGCTGCTCCTCCTCCTGCTTCTCCACCTCCTCCTCCTGCTTCTCCACCTCCTCCTCCTGCTTCTCCACCTCCTGCTCCTCCTGCTCCTCCTCCACCTCCTGCTCCTTCTCCTCCTCCTGCTTCTCCACCTCCTGCTCCTTCTCCTCCTCCTCCTCCTCCTCCTCCTCCTCCTCCTCCTCCTCCTCCTCCTCCTCCTCCTGCTCCTCCACCTCCTCCCCCTGCTCCAGCTGGATCCACACGGTGGACCTGATGGGTGAGTCTGCATTTCTACTGAGTCGTGACAGTTTTGCAGCTGAGTCATCTTCAGTCTGGTTCTGATCTTTTTCTTTAGCAGGAGGCAGCGAGATATTTCTCAGTTTCACACTTTCTGATGCTCGATTCTGATTGGCTTGAGCAGTGGGTTTTTTATTTATTGAAAGTTGTCATCTGAACACAAAACTGAAATTATTAGATTTTTTGGGGGGTGGGGGAGGAATCTGTTTAGAGAAGTTTCCTGGGATGCATCCAGCCGGTGAACTCATGACGAACGGACGAGGTCACATCATGAAAAGATTTGTCAATTCCTAATTTAATAAATTTCTGATTTCCTCTTATTTGGTGAAGTTGTTTTCCTCACTTTCTACCTCACATTTAATCCATATTTAATTAAGGACATTTTCTTGTTGGATAAGTTAGATTTTCTTTTCATTCCCCAGTTTGATGATTAAATCTTTTCTCTTCCTCCCTCATCTTCACTTACTGCATCATTTCCTGTGTCGTCCTCAGGCTGCAGACCAGATCCTGTCCTAAACCGTTACTATAAATTAATAGTTAAATCATGATGTTGCATTCTGATGTGGACACACAAAACAGACACACACTCACACAGACACAAATACACACTTGCTCCCAAAAGTGGAGGCTGAGACGCAACAAGCCGCCTGCATCCGCTTCAGAACATTGGTACTTGGTACCGTGCTGTGAACGGATCCGGTCCAGTCTACATCCAGGACCTGGTCACACGTTACACCCCCGTCCGTTCAGTCCGCTCTGCTTCGGCCAATCAGCTCGTTGCTCCTTCACTGCTAAACACTCATCCCCATCACGACTGTTTCCTGTCCTGGCTCCTAAACGCTGGAACCAGCTCCACATCGACATCCGGACATCAGAGAGTTCACACATCTTCCTCCGCAAACTAAAAACATAGCTCTTCAGACTATACCTTGAATAAAAAAACATCTTTTTGTTTTGTTGTGTGTTGACTTCTTATGTGATTTGTTCACCTTGTTATAATAAATGCTACAGAAATAATGTATTAATATTAACACAGAAAAGAGTGTTGTGTGCACACACACACTCATAAGCTCACACACACTCATAAGCTCACACAAACACACTCATTAGCTCACACACACTCTCACACACACATCTGTACACACACACTGCAGTGGCATGTACAGATGAGGATCAGACAGCTGACGTGTGGGTGCAGTAACCTGTGTTGACCTGTAGAGGCCAGTGCAGCATCAGTTTTCTGTCCCGTGTGATTAGTGTTTAGTTCCTTAATTCTCCTCTGAGGATGGAAACTAAACATGAACCATCTCAGTACACACTGAGGGAGGAGGAACACACACACACAAACACACAAACACACACACACACACACTGAGTATGCATAGAAATGCACTGTAAAAAATACAGTGTGTGTTCATGGGTTAACTGATGACGACGCATCTCTTTATGCAAAATATTCTGTCTTGAAGTTACATATTGTCTTTGGCCACCAGGGGTCTCTCGATCAAAACAATAACAGATGACCTCGATGACCTTTGGAATCAGCGTGGGATCCTGGGAGTTCTGGGTCTTCACCACCATCGCTGATGAGAATCGACCTGATGAGACTCAGACACAAAGCATGGTCACGGAGGAAAATAAAGTTGAATTCGTGTTACGCAGAAAACTGTACGCAAAAAATGCGATTAAAGAAAAAACATCTGACTGGCTAACACGCTAACACGCTAACTTTCATACGTCGTTCGAAGTCACAGCAGAAACAGACCAAGTCTCTCGTGATGAATTAAAGCAAAATAAAACGTCCTGAATAAAACTGTGATTTCTCTGAACAGTGTTGGAAACATTTCAAAGTAAGACAAGTGAACAACAGTTATGACCTGGGTCTGTTTGGGTTCAGACATTTTAATGTAGAATTGATACAAATTATATCAAATAAAACTCTTAATATCCTTGATGAATCAATAATGAAATGAAGATATTTGGACAGATGTGAGTTGTGCAGTATTTGTATGAGGTAACGTTCCTGTACTCACTTTATACGACAGTAACTATTATACTGTTCTAGCATAAAGGCCTCGTGAAGTTTTTCATGTGAATAATTTCACATATTCGTCTTCCTGATCTTATCCGTCCTCATCCTTCCATTGATTCACTCTCTTTCGGTTTCCTCTCCTGGTAGAGTCCCCCCCCACCCCGCTCTGTCCTCCTCCCCTCATGTTTCAGCCTCAGTGCTCCTGCGTCTCTTCCTCCTTCCTCCTCTCATCCTCTTATTTCTCCTCCTATAGCAGCTTCATCTCTTCTCTCCATCCCTCAGCACGGTAGCACATGGTTTCAGCAGAACATCTGTTTCTTCTCCGCTTCCTGAGACACATCTGTCTCCACAGTCCTGCACCTCCAGCTCCGCCTCCTGGTTGATCAGAACCAATCACATTAAAGACACATATTGTAAAGTTCGAGGCAATGAAGTGTGGAAACTGTGAGGATGATGATTTATTGATGAAGACTTGAGTCAGTTTCTCCCTCAGTGAAGCTCCAGAAGAACCACGATGTCTCGATTGTCTTTCACCTGAAGTAATTAGCTTTAGTAGCTAAATAATGTTTGACTGACAGGATCAGGGATTTTCTCTAACTTTCCAAATTTGAGCATTTTTCAACAATTGAGTAAATATTTCAGGTGATGATGCACAGAACTGGAATCAGAATCAGGTTGTGGGGAATTTGTTTATTACAATATAATTAAACTACAACTAAAATGTTAAAGCCAAATTTCCACAGGAACTAGAGATGGAAATGAATTTATTCATTAAATCTCAGGTCACGTTTACAAGACAACATTTTACTAATAAGACTCATCTCTGTTGCTATGGTTACACCTGCCTGAGTTATTTGAAAGCTGTTTCGTTTTCAGTCAGAAAACTCGGAGGCTTCATTTTAGTCTGAACAAATAGAGATTGATTATTTATGTTTCAATTCATGGTTCGTATCAGTCAAATGACTTGACCACACGCCACCTGCTGCTCTACAGGCTCCGCTCCTCGTCTCAATGTTCCCACATGTTCCTGTTGGTGTGAACGAGTCGGACCCAACAACCTGCTGCTGCTTCACAAACACTCACTACACAACATGTCAGCACAACATTTTCTGCACATTTTCCAGAGTAAGTGTCTGAAAACGTCTCCAGTTGCATCGTGGGTCCATGTAGGATGAAATGCTTTTGGGCATTAGTCCAAACTGTGGATGATTCCCATCTCTTACTGGTTCCTCTGGATTTTAGGGAAAAGCCTTTTTAAATGGGCGGAGTTTTCCTTTGACTTGATGATGAAGTCATCTTTTAACCCTGGTCTGAATCTGGGAGCAGGAAACAAACAGAGCAGACACTGCTCAGTTTCCTGCAAGAATCCAAATGCACAGCAGGTTTTTCCCGTGCTTGGTTCAGCTCAGTGTCTGTGTGTGGTTCTGTCAAAGAGCTTCTCTCTTCTTCTCCCCCTCGTCTCCCCCACTTCTCTCTGTCTGTCTCTACCTCCTCCGTCTCCGTCTCTACCTCCTCCGTCTCCGTCTCTACCTCCTCCGTCTCCGTCTCTACCTCCTCTTCGTGAAGCCATGACGTCGGCAGATTTCATTCCAGTGGAACAAAGTGTTTGAAGTATTTTGAAGAGCATTTTAATATTTCATGTTTAATGATGATCATCACTTCAGTCGTTTGAACTCTTGGCTTAGTTTACGTCAACACATTGTTAACTGGTGTTGTGTTGTCATTATCGTTGCTATGGTTACATGCTGGGTATCTCACTGCACCTCTCCCACATGGAGTCACAGGAGCATCTCCGTCGTCACGGTAACAATCCAGTGGCAGGTGAAGCTAATAGAAACTCACGACCTTGGTTGAAACGTCGAATGACAAAAACTACTTGTGTGAAGAAAGTCGTGGTCTCCGTCCCCGGTCTCTCAGGGTTAAAACAGTCAGAGCAGCTTGTCGTCATGGTTACAGTTATGATTGTGTAATGGTTTCACATCCAGGATGTTCCCTACTCACATGGGGTCTGTCATCTTTACTACAGCCACTAGAGGTCGCCCAACTATAAGATGTGAGAGGGTCCTAACCACAACCTGTGTCTGAGGTCAGGACACACACACACACACACACAAACACACACACACACACACACACACACACACACACACACACACACAACACACACACACACACACACACACAAACACACACACACACACAAACACACACACACACACACAAACACACACACACACACACACACATACACACAAACACACACATACACGCTACTTTGAAGGTACTGAGTAGTACGAAGGGCTTCTTGTTTGACACCTTTTAATATTAATAATATATGTGAAGAGACTGTCTGATCACATTAATGTTAATTATTCCTCACAATAATAATTAACAATGATTTCCACAACAATGATGGTAGGAAACTGATATATTAAAACATGCAACATTCATTTCTGTTAATCGGTTTCAATTTTCCTTAAATTCAACTTAATTTAAGTACTTTTGGTGACATTTATCACGACATTCCTCCATCAGTCTGTACTTTTTCAAAAGTAGAGAAAAAATGTATTAAATTATACTCACTTCGCTACAACGATGATGAAGCTCAACCAAAAAGAACACGTGCATGTGACTGGGGTGCAATGTTTCTAAGTGTCTTCTTCATTTGTTGGGTCTCATTCTGTCAGCTGCCAGAGTTTCAGACCTAAAATCCACACTGCGGTTTCTGTGATCTATTCAATGCAAAAAACTAATGTCTAAAGTCCGAGCCCAAATGGTCAGTTAATGTTTAAACCCTGTTTTTATTTATTTTTTTCCTCTGTCTGTTTTTGATCCTTTACGTTTTTTTGTCTAAAGAAACTCTCGTCCTCAACATGTGTGATAACAAACTGGGCTCTTTAAATATGAATGGTGCCAGAGGAGATGAGAAGAGATCTGCTCTGTTTCAACCTCTTCATCAACCTGGTGTCCTCCATGCTGTGCCCCCCCCCCCCCCCCCCCCCAGAGTACTGGCTGTGATGGTGGACTTCTTCAGGGACCGTCTGCACTGGGTCCCACAGAGTGTGCTCTTTTTTCTGCCTTTTTTAATTTTTTAATTTTTTAATTTTAATTTATTAATTAATTTTTTTTGTTCAAAAATGTTTGTTATGTTGTAGTAACTTGTTTGTTGGAACTTCACTGAGAAAATAAAAGTGACTTGAAAAATCAAAATCTCTCTCTCTCTCTCTCTCTCTCTCCCTCAAAATCTCTCTCTCTCTCTCTATCTCCCTCTCTCTCTCCCTCTCCTCTCCCCTCTCCCCCCTCTCTCTCTCTCTCTCCCCCCTCTCTCTCTCTCTCTCTCTCTACCCCCTCTCTTTCTTTCTCTCCCCCCTCTCTCCCTCAATCTCTCTCTCTCTCTCTCCCTCAAAATCTCTCTCTCTCTCTCCCTCTCTCTCTCTCTATCTCTCTCTCCCTCTCTCTCTCCCTCTCCTCTCCCCTCTCCCCCCTCTCTCTCTCTCTCTCCCCCCTCTCTCTCTCTCTCTCTCTCTCTCTACCCCCTCTCTTTCTTTCTCTCCCCCCTCTCTCCCTCAATCTCTCTCTCTCTCTCTCCCTCAAAATCTCTCTCTCTCTCTCCCTCTCTCTCTCTCTATCTCTCTCTCCCTCTCTCTCTCCCTCAATCTCTCTCTCTCTCCCTCTCCTCTCCCCTCTCCCCCCCTCTCTCTCTCTCTCCCTCTCTCTCTCTCCCCCCTCTCTCTCTTTCTCTCCCCCCTCTCTCCCTCAATCTCTCTCTCTCTCTCTCTCTCTCTCTCTCTCTCTCTCTCTCTCTCTCTCTCTCTCTCTCTCTCTCTCTCTCTCTCTCTCTCTCCCCCCTCCCTCAATCTCTCTCTCTCTCTCTCTCTCTCTCTCTCTCTCTCTCTCTCTCTCTCCCCCCCTCCCTCAATCTCTCTCTCTCTCTCTCTCTCTCTCTCTCTCTCTCTCTCTCTCTCTCTCTCTCTCTCTCGCTGCCTCATGTAAACCTGTAGTTCTACATGTATTTATTCACGAGGATGTATAAATGTGACCTGACGTGGCAGAGTTCTGCAGATGGAGTCACACATTCAGCTCCAACACCAAATATAACAACCTTCAAATCACAGGAGGAAACATGGGTTAGGGTTAGCTTCATGTGCATTCAGTTATTTATGAAAAGTGAACTGGGTCAACAGGAAGGAGGAGGAGCCTGAGAACAGGAAGGAAAGTGAGCCGAGTGAGTGTGAACACAACACACACACACACACACACAGAGTCATGTGATTTCCAGTAACTGCAGAGAGGGGGAGGAGCCTCCAGTGAAAGTGTTCAGACTGGTTCTAACTTCAAGCAGCAGACGCAGGAGACGTGAAGTCTGAGGCTGGTGAGTGTTCAGCTACATTTATATTATTCATTCATATTATTTCACTGTCACAGACTCTGGGTCAGTTTTCTACTCGTGGACTTTAGAGAGAAGAAGATTCAGGATGAACTTCTGTCAGTAAATCAACAGTTTGACTCAACGCTGTGATTGGCTGAGTCCAACACATTAAACCTACAACTGTCTCAGGTTACCGTGACAACAGGGAACCACTGTAGGAGGGTTTGTTTTTTTGTCATCAAATTTTTATTGGGATTTGAAGGACAACAATCATCATTCAACAGCGCATAAATAAAGTAATTACCGTATACAAACATAAGTATACCCATGTACTCACACACACAGATACACACATACACGCCGGATAATAATAAAATGAAAACATCAAAATAAAATAGAACGATATAACTGAAGATAAATATATAGGAAAAATTAAGTGCAATACATTTAATGTCATAGAAGCAAAAAGGAAAAATGTGCCTTTGAAGTGTAACGTAGTTAGATCGATCAAATGGTTAGATTCCGTCCACAATTTACAGTGCACAGTGAAACATAAACAGGAAACATAAACCAAAGAAAAGAAAAGAAAACAGGACAAGTGGGGGGGGGGGCTCAGCTCACACCAAAAAGCCTTTGAGAGCCTCCACTGTTTGAGCCCAGTACAATGACACTTCCTCCTTTGCACCATGGACGCGTGCTGTGGACAATTCAAGAAGCACAACATCTATGAAGTTGAGCAGCCACTGTCGCCGAGATAGTATATGGGGGGGTTTCCACCTTGTTGAGATCATCTTTTTAGCTGCAGTTAGGCCAGCCAGAAATACGGGCTTTGAGGATTTCGTGAGTTTCAGTTGAGAAAGATCATTTAAAATAAAAACAGATGGGGACAGGGGGATAGGAATGGACAATAGCAATGACAATTCACTCTGCACTATTCTCAAAAAATTATCAACCCCTGGGCATTCCCAAATCATGTGGAAAAAGGCGCCCACAGTGCCAGTAGTACATAGTGTAAAGTTCGGATTATCTTTAATTTTCATACAGTACAGTTTACGAGGAGTCATGTATGTTCTGTGAATGAAATTTAGGAGGGTTTGTTATATTTGAAGAAACACTGAGTTTACTTCCTGGCTTCATTGTGTGTGTTTGAGCTCGCAGTGTTTTTCCTCTCAGACTGAAGATGAGTGGTTATGAGGAGGAAGAGGACAGAGCCGAGTCTCCAGGGTTCAGCTGTCTGTCTCTGAAGAGTGACTGGTCCATGAATCAGCCTCCAACCTTCAGTGAAGAACCTGGACCCTCACACACAGAGTAAGAGACCTGCTACAAACATGTGAAGCTCCAAACTGAATCCTCAGAGAATGAACGAGTGAATGATGTGTTCTGAATAAAAACATGTTTGTGTTTGCAGAGGTCAGGACCACAGACTGAGAGCAGAGTCTCCAGGGTCCAGCTGTCTGTCTCTGAAGAGTGACTGGTCCATGGAAGTTCCTCTACACTTCAGTAAAGAACCTGGACCCTCACACACAAAGTAAGAGACTGTTTCTACTGTGACCTGCTCTGAAGAGGATCTAGTTTCCTCTAGTGTGGCCCCTGCATTAGGACACAGCTTCATTGAAGTTGGTGACTAATCTCTCAGAATCACTCAAAGAGCTCAGACCTCCACCAAGAACCAACACGCTCCTTATGAAACCACTTTGAAATCCACTAGAGACTCATTCTGATTTGGATCTGCACCAAATTCCACACACTGGTAAACATCAGTCCTCTGAACATGTCTGTGAAAGAGGACCCCCCCCCGATCTGGTTCACAGACCACAACCTTTCACCAAGTTTACTGGTAATCTGTTGTTTTTTATAATCCCACTAACGAAACCAACCAACACACAAACATACTGGGTGAAAACAAAACCTCCTTGACAGAAGTGATGACAACCTGTGACTGTGACATGTGAGTGATCAGGACATGTCTTCACAGGGAGAGGAAGAGGAGTCATGTTTCTGAGGAGGAGCAGTCGTCCTGCTGTGCTTCGTGTCAGGACGTCCTGAAGGATCCAGTCTCCACCAGCTGTGGACACTGGTTCTGCAGACAGTGCATCACCTCATACTGGGACCAGTCTGGCTCTTCAGGAGACTCCTCCTGTCCCCAGTGTGGACAAAGATCCAGAACAGGAGCTGGAGGTCAGACAGCCGGTCAGAGCAGCACTGTACATGTGTCTGCTGATGTCTTCACTTCTGACAACAGCACATGTGGTTTTATTTTGTTCCTTCATAGAGCATCAACATTTAACATCGTTAGAAAAGCACAAAGTTAAAAAGCTTTTATTTTCCGTAGTTTTTCTGTATCTGATGAAAACAATCAGCAGATTCTCAGATTCTCTGTCTCTGACATTGTTTCTTGTCTTTCAGCAGATCCTGGTCTGCAGGAGGTTTCAGATGAACATAAGCTCAGTCTGAGGAGGAGATGTGAACATGTGACTGAAGCAAGTGATGCAACAGGAAGTAGAACCCTCCTCAACAGGATCTACACTGAGCTCTACATCACAGAGGGACAGAGTGAAGAGGTTAATACTCAACATGAGGTGAGGCAGCTTGAGACGGCTTCCAAGATGAAGATCCTCCACGACACTCCCATCAGGTGCCACGACATCTTTAAAGCCTCCACTGACCAGCAGAGCAGCATCAGAGTCGTCCTGACCAACGGCGTCGCTGGCGTTGGAAAAACCTTCTCGGTGCAGAAGTTCACTCTGGACTGGGCAGAGGGTTTAGAGAACCAGGATGTGGGTCTGCTGACTGTGCTTTCATTCAGGGAGCTGAACCTGGTGAAGGACCAGCAGCACAGTCTCCTCACGCTGCTCCGTGTTTTCCATCCAGCGTTACAGAAGCTCACGGCAGAGACGCTCGCTGTCTGTAAACCTTTGTTCATCTTTGACGGCCTGGATGAAAGCAGACCTTCTCTGGACTTCAACCACAGGGAGCTTGTGTCTGAGGTCACACAGAGGTCATCAGTCAACGTGCTGCTGAC
>NC_083636.1:403382-433382 GCF_963576545.1 Limanda limanda
TGAACACGTTTATATTATCTGAGGTCAAGCTGAAACGTTACGTAATGTTTTCCTTCTCCTGAGGAGAGACGCTGTCTAAAACGAATGCTAGCACCATGTCGTTGTGATCGTTGTTGTGTTTATTTGAAATGAAATGCAGTCTTACAGGGCAAAATACCGTCTGAAAGTTGCAATTCCGTTTTTCAACTTTTTTTTGTTGAGGGGGGGGCTCTTGCATATAGCACCAAATGTGCTTGGGCCGCCCCTGTGTAGCGCAGTGATTCTCCCACCGGTGCGGCGCGGAGGCATAACAGGCGCGCGACCGGGAGGAGAGAATGCGAGGCGGATCTAATATTATAGCTAATGTTTTGACGTCCGCATCTCTTTAACGGCGGAGCAGTAAACAAATCGCTCTTTCGCCGTCATCCACTCTATGCAGCTCTAGGGATAAGCGCTGCGCGGCGCTTCGGCGGCGCTTCCGCGTCCGGTTTGAACCCGGCGTGACAAGCAGTCCGCCCCGGTTGACGTTCGCAACATCGTCCAGGGCGGGGGGCGTGGCAGTGGCGGCGGCGGCAGGGGCCGCCACTTCCTTTTCAACTGAAACACCTTCCTTTTTAACTGAAATTTTCATATGTCTGTATGAGAGCTTTTCATATGTGTGTGTGAGAGCATTTCAGTTGTGTGTGTGAGAGGGTATTCTGAATAATGTCCCTCACGGCCCCTCATACTTTGTCTGTGTGTGTGTGTGTGTGTGTCTGGGTGGGTGTGTGTCTGTGTGTGTCTGTGTGTGTTTGTGTGTGTGTCTGTGTCTGTCTGTGTGTGTGTGTGTGTCTGGGTGTGTGTGTGGCTGTGTGTGTGTGTGTCTTTGTGTGTCTGTGCGTGTGTGTGTCTGTGTGTGTGTGTGTGTGTGTGTCTGTGTGTGTGTGTGTGTCTGTGTGTGTGTGTGTGTGTTTGTGTCTGTGTGTCTGGGTGTGTGTGTGTCTGTGTGTGTGTGTGTGTGTCTGTGTGTCTGGGTGTGCGTGTGGCTGTGTGTGTGTGTGTATGTGTGTGTTTGTGTGTGTGTCTGTGTCTGTCTGTGTGTGTGTGTGTGTCTGTGTGTGTGTGTGTGTGTGGGTGTGTGTGTGTGTCTTTGTGTGTGTGTGTGTGAGTCTGTGTGTGTGTGTGGGTGTGTGTGTGTGTCTTTGTGTGTCTGTGTGTGTGTGTGTGGGTGTGTTTGTGTCTGTGTGTGTGTGTGTCTGTGTGTGTGTGGGTGTGTGTCTGTGTGTCTGGGTGTGCGTGTGGCTGTGTGTGTATGTGTGTGTTTGTGTGTGTGTCTGTGTCTGTCTGTGTGTGTGTGTGTCTGTGTGTGTGTGTGTGTGTGTGTGTGGGTGTGTGTGTGTGTCTTTGTGTGTGTGTGTGTGAGTCTGTGTGTGTGTGTGTCTGGGTGTGTGTGTGGCTGTGTGTGTGTCTGTCTGAGTGTGTGTCTGTGCGTGTGTGTGTGCGTGTGTCTGTTTGACACACTAACCTTTGACCTTTGACCTCTGAAATCTAATGAGTTTCTCTGTTAGTCTGAATTAACATGTTGTGTGACCTTGACCTTTGACCTCTGACCACCTGGATCTAATGAGTTTCTCTGTTAGTCTGAATCAACATGTTCTGTGACCTTGACCTTTGACCACCTGAATCTAATGAGTTCCTCTGTTAGTCTGAATTAACATGTTGTGTGACCTTGACCTTTGACCTCTGACCACCTGAATCTAATGAGTTTCTCTGTTAGTCTGAATGAACATGTTCTGTGACCTTGACCTTTGACCTCTGACCACCTGAATCTCATGAGTTCCTCTGTTAGTCTGAATGAACATGTTCTGTGACCTTGACCTTTGACCTCTGACCACCTGACTCTAATGAGTTCCTCTGTTAGTCTGAATGAACATGATCTGTGACCTTGACCTTTGACCTCTGACCACCTGAATCTCATGAGTTCCTCTGTTAGTCTGAATGAAGCTTGAACCAAATCTGAAAGGATTCTCTTGAGGAGTTTTTAACAAAGAGGGGATTTACCAGGGTGAGGGTCACATGATCACGTTTTGTATGAACGTTGTGTTTTCTGATTTAATTCTCACAGATTTGATATTTTCTTTAATTACAGACTCGTAGGTTGTCTCCTCTCAGAGACTCACTGGGAAGTCGTGGTCTCAGCTCTGAAGTCAGACCCCTCACATCTGAGAGAACTGGATCTGAGTAACAACTTCCTGCAGGATTCACGAGTGAAGGTGCTGTGTTCTGGACTGGAGAGTCCAAACTGTCGACTGGAGACTCTGAGGTCCTTAAATCCTTCTTCACTTTTCAGACTTTCTTTTTTATTGGGTCATTATTTATTTGACTTGTCTCAGTTCTGCTCTGCTCACTGTCCCTCAGTCATCTGTCCCTCACCCAGCCTGTCAGTCACGTCCACCTCATCAACTCCATTCACCTGCACTCACCTGCTCCTGATCACTGAGAAAGTCTCAGTAAATAACATGTGGACTGAGGCCGAGCACTCGTCCTCCTCAGGTTTTCAAAATAAGACACATTCTTATTGAAACACGTTGGACAGTTGATAAGTACAGAAACAAACAGGAAGTGACATCAGGAGTCGTCTCTACTTTAAACAGTGTTTAATTACACAAACCTGCTCAGTGACCAACACACGGAGAAGAAGCTGATGAATGAAACAATGGTCCAACATGTCTGATCTGATATTTATCTTCAGGTCACAGACTGGACTGAGGTCAGCAGCATGTTGAGAGTCTGTGTTGACATGATGACGATCCACAACAACAGGAGGACACATTCTAATATTCATATTTCTTTATCCAGGTTGGATAGCTGCTTTCTGTCAGAGATCAGCTGTTCTTCTCTGGCTTCAGCTCTGAGGTCAAACCCCTCTCATCTGAGAGAACTGGATCTGAGCTACAATGTCCTGCAGGACTCAGGAGTGAAGGAGCTGTGTGGTTTTCTACAGAGTCCAACCTGTCGACTGGAGACTCTGAGGTCAGTTCACTGACTGACTTTTGTAGATCTCATATCTATAAAACAGCATTTATTCACAAATTATCGAATTTAATTATAATTTAACATAATTCCTCTTGATACATAACTTGAATTCATTAATTAATTAATCTGTGACATTTTAAATATTCAGCTACTTGTTAAAACACTGAGTTTAGTTCTGGATTTTCTAAACTGATCTGCAGGACAGAGACCGGGTCCAAATAATCTATTTGTACTGAATCAGGACTCGTTTTTAGTCCAACATCTGATTTCATATTTATCTTCCATGTTATGAGTCTGTGCTGACATGAATATGTGTCTGTTATTTACACACATGAACTCAGTTTAATTTACAGTTAAGTTTTATTCTTTATCCAGGTTGTTTGGCTGCAGTCTGTCAGAGATCAGCTGTTCTTCTCTGGCTTCAGCTCTGAGGTCAAACCCCTCTCATCTGAGAGAACTGGATCTGAGACACAACGACCTGCAGGCCTCAGGAGTGAAGGAGCTGCTTGATCTACAGCAGAGTCCAACCTGTCGACTGGAGACTCTGAGGTCAGTAGATGGGTGGAGTCAGTCCACGCTGCTTTCATCAGTATTTTACTAAACACAGTCAGTATCACAGATCCAGGGTCTGTGCTACCAAGCAGGATTTGTGGTCATCAGGTTCACTTCAGGTTTAGTTTTTTCAGTCCTACGAAGCTCGTCCACTTCTTAACGAGGTAAATCACCATGGTAACTTCTGATGAACGGCTAACCTGCTCCAGGTTAAGTTGGAGATCAACCCGTATAGAAGCTCCGCCCACTGACCACAGTGACTCTACACTCTCCTTAAAGGGACGGATAAGGGAAGTTTAAATCAATGTTTGGTTGGTTCAGTTGATCTCTAACTCACCCAGAACATCTCAATGTCTCCAGACTCATCCTGTCCCCAAAACACCAGATGACCTCAGTCAGCTTCCTGGAGACAGGTCCATGTGTGTGTCCTCAGAGACAGTGAGACAGTGTGTGTCCTCAGAGACAGGTCCATGTGTGTGTCCTCAGAGACAGTGAGACAGTGGGTGTCCTCAGAGACAGTGTGTGTCCTCAGAGTCAGTGAGACAGTGTGTGTCCTCAGAGTCAGTGTGTGTCCTCAGAGACAGTGAGACAGTGTGTGTCCTCAGAGACAGTGTGTGTCCTCAGAGACAGTGAGACAGTGTGTGTCCTCAGAGACAGTGTGTGTCCTCAGAGTCAGTGAGACAGTGTGTGTCCTCAGAGACAGTGTGTGTCCTCAGAGTCAGTGAGACAGTGTGTGTCTTCAGAGACAGTCAGACAGTGTGTGTCCTCAGAGACAGTGTGTGTCCTCAGAGACAGTGACACAGTGTGTGTCCTCAGAGACAGTGTGTGTCCTCAGAGTCAGTGAGACAGTGTGTGTCCTCAGAGACAGTCAGACAGTGTGTGTCCTCAGAAACAGTGTGTGTCCTCAGAGACAGTGAGACAGTGTGTGTCCTCAGAGACAGTGTGTGTCCTCAGCCTGACTGTGTCTGTCAGGTTCAGTTGAGCTGATCTCAGAAAGATCTCCTGGACATGTTGAAGTGTCTTCGTAGTTCAGGCCTCAGTGTTTCCTCAGTGAAGCTGTGAGAGGACAATGAAGACAGACGTCAGGATTGGACAGAGACACAGAGAGACAACAGTCGGCCAATCAGACGAGCCACAAGCTGCTTGGGATCATGTGATTGAGTTGACGTGAAGACGACAGTTGTTGTTGTTTTCATGTGAACAGGAAGTGAAGCTGGACCACAGCTGACAGCCTCACACGAGGGACAGAGACGTCTTCATCTGATCTGAGACAGTTTGTCCTCTCACTTCATCAGTGAAGAACTGATCAGGTGGATCTTTGTCACAGCTCTGAGATCAGTGGGACTGAAGCCTCTCCTCATCACCATGGTAACCAGGAGCTCTTTCTACAGAGCAGAACCTCTGCTGAGGTCCATCTGTCTCATCTGGTCCCAGTTTGTCAGAAGCAGATGTTCATCAACACACAGTGAAACATGTCTTCACCTGTAACAGCAGTAAATCCACCTCTCAGGTGTCCACTCTGCACTTTGACATGCAGAGGACACACACTGAGCTCTTAGCGTGTTCATTCCAACACGTGAACATGAAGCAGAGAGGAAGCTGCTCCACCTCTGAACAGGACTGAAGTCCCTGCTGCTCTTTCTACTGGATGAGCTGCATCACTGACTCACAGCTGATGAAGTGAGTCTCTGGGACACTGATGTCTTCTTCTCTCAACAGCTGGAAGAGGTCTTAGTGGATCTGAGTGTGAAGAGGACAGTGTGTGTGGACGGAGGCTGAGCTGTGTCCTGAGGATCCAGAGGCTGAAGCAGCAGCAGCTTGTGTGTAGTCTCCAATCTACACAACCCCTAATCTGCATGTGTTTGTGAGATGAAGCCGGAGCACCTGGAGAAAACACGTGGAGAACATGCAGACTCCACACAGGAAGACCCATCTGAACCGGATTCAAACCAGCAACCTTCCTGCCCCGATTGTGTTTATTCACATGAAGAATGTGTTTATTGAAATGACACAACACAAGCAGAATATATAAACCCTCTATAAAGAGTCACATACAGTGTGTTTAAGTTTGTCTTTATTATTGTCCACCTTTGTCCCTCAGTCTGTCTCCATGTGTGTAGAACCACATTCTGTGTAGATGTTTGTTTATGATCTTAAAGTTCCTGGATTCACGTCACAAATTGATTTAGTTCAACACAAAGTTCAACACAATCAAATCACTTTGAGTTTAAAATCAGAGTTTTGTCTTTGACACAAAAGATCAAAACTCTGGACTTAAAAATGGGACGTTTTCATTTCTGCATCAGGTGCAGAGCGGTGGTGGCTTTTCTCCTTTTGACCCACAGGTGGCGCTGCAGTATAACAGCAGAACATCCCAGTCAAAGCCTTTATATTCAGTCTATGAGTCAAACACATGGATAATTTCCTCTGTGACAAACCAGATGTAACGAGAAGAAAAACATCTCAGAGAGAAAAGTTCTGTTTCTACTTGTCTCTGCTTTAATGCTCAATAAACATCCTTCCACCGACTTCACTGGAATCATGACTCAGCGTTTCTTTCCTCTTCAAACAAACAGGTGGAAACATCTCGTCCTTGGTGCAGGTAAAAGAACAAAATCACCAGTTTGACATAATGGAAACAAGCAGAAGAAAAGTGAATGAGACATTTACAGTATGAAGAAGAGTCGATGAAGAGCAGAGCATCTTTAAGTCTCTGAGGAAACTGTTTCATAAACATTTTACAATATTTAATAGAAAACTGACCCGAGGACGTTTTATAAAAACCCTAACCCAAGTTTGTGATCATAATGAAATTCTACATCTGATCAATATGTCTCAATATAAACAGCCTGACAGCAGATCAATACATTTATTATTATTATACAATAAATAAATTCTTTATCAGTTGATTTCATTCATTCACCAAACAAAACCATTTAAATGCAAAACACAAAACCTCTGATCCTGAATGAAAAGGATCAGAAAGAAGAATGAGCTCTCTCTCTCGCTCTCGCTCTCGCTCTCGCTCTCGCTCTCGCTCTCGCTCTCGCTCTCGCTCTCTCTCTCTCTCTCGCTCTCTCTCTCTCGCTCTCTCTCTCCATGGTGGGAGTGAGTGTGGTGAGTGAGCTGGAAAGTTTGTTTCAAACTGTAATTTTTCTACCTTTTTTCTTTCCCTCTTTACTTGTAGTGGAGGTGTTTTGTGTTTGTGTGTGAGTGACAGAGTCAGGAGCAGCAGTTTAGTTGTTAGTTGTGTGTTTGTGTTGTTGCAGCATGGCTGCTGCAGGTGGAGGCTCCGCCCTCCACAAGCTAACACGCCCACACGTCATCAAGCTGAGTCCAGCTGTGGCCTGCTGGGTGGAGGAGCTCAGTCTGGCTGTGGGTGAGGTGGTGGGGTGTGACAGTGTGAAGCCTCACGTATGAACAGTGCTGTGGTGGTGTTTGTAGATAGCAGAGAGAAAGCTAACCAGCTACTGGGGGGGGGAGGGTGCGGACGCCACTTCTCACGCCAACGTTGGGATTTAAAAAAACAAACTTAGACCCTCCCTTACGAGCGTTTTGGGGAGACGGGAAAACGGCGACACAGACGTGAGGAGGTGAACTGAAGCAGATTATTGATCCAATTCATCATTTACATTAAAACCAACAGTTTTTCTCGTGCTCCACACGAGCATTTTAATTAAAAAATATAAAACAACTTAAAGCAAATTAGGTTCAGATTCGATTTAACAGCCGAGTTACGGAGCCGAGTCATTAATAGGTTTTAATAATATCTTCTAACACTGTGCGTGTATCATCAGATCGCTGCAGTGAACGGGACTGAGCCAGAGGGCGACCTGGAGATAACTTATAAGAAATGAGGAAACTTTCCAAATAATATCCCAGAGGAGGTGAGGATCCACTGATGTGAGGGAATCGGTCCGATGCTCTAAATAAATAAATACTGCTGTGACAGTGGAGCGGGTTCTGCTCGATGTGTGAACGTGACTGGAGGGACGAGGAGGAAGTGAGGGTTCAGTGACGTCTGATCTCACACAGTGTGTTATGTGATGTCTGATCTCACACATTGTGTTATGTGATGTCTGATCTCACACATTGTGTTATGTGATGTCTGATCTCACACATTGTGTTATGTGATGTCTGATCTCACACAGTGTGTTATGTGATGTCTGATCTCACACAGTGTGTTATGTGATGTCTGATCTCACACATTGTGTTATGTGATGTCTGATCTCACACATTGTGTTATGTGATGTCTGATCTCACACAGTGTGTTATGTGATGTCTGATCTCACACAGTGTGTTATGTGATGTCTGATCTCACACATTGTGTTATGTGATCTCTGATCTCACACATTGTGTTATGTGATGTCTGATCTCACACAGTGTGTTATCCACATCTCACACAGTGTGTTATGTGATGTCTGATCTCACACATTGTGTTATGTGATCTCTGATCTCACACAGTGTGTTATGTGATCTCTGATCTCACACAGTGTGTTATGTGATGTCTGATCTCACACAGTGTGTTATGTGATGTCTGATCTCACACAGTGTGTTATGTGATGTCTGATCTCACTCAGTGTGTTATGTGATCTCTGATCTCACACAGTGTGTTATGTGATGTCTGATCTCACACAGTGTGTTATGTGATGTCTGATCTCACTCAGTGTGTTATGTGATGTCTGATCTCACACATTGTGTTATGTGATGTCTGATCTCACACAGTGTGTTATCCACATCTCACACATTGTGTTATGTGATGTCTGATCTCACACATTGTGTTATGTGATGTCTGATCTCACACATTGTGTTATGTGATGTCTGATCTCACACATTGTGTTATGTGATGTCTGATCTCACACAGTGTGTTATCCACATCTCACACATTGTGTTATGTGATGTCTGATCTCACACATTGTGTTATGTGATCTCTGATCTCACACAGTGTGTTATGTGATGTCTGATCTCACACAGTGTGTTATGTGATGTCTGATCTCACACAGTGTGTTATCCACAGCAGCAGCAGCAGAGTATCAGTGTATTTTCTTTATAAGTGACATCACTGCTGTCCCATGAAGTCGCTCTTCACCTTCACTTCACTAACAAACACCTCCATGTCAGTGTCAGAAAGTTTCACTTCCTCTTCACATCGCTTGATGCGGTGACTCCGTCAGGACTCACGGTGGAAACCCATTGGTCAGCAGCATCATTTAATATTCACGCCGTGCTTTGCATTGACCATTTATGGTTGAAAGTGGGCGTGTGGAGGGCGGATCTGGAGGCGGATCCACGAACGAACGTTTCCAGGTGGACTGTGATTTTTAAAGCGAACATTGCGTTCAGGTGTACGTGCAAACGGTTTTATAAATCGGAATCATCTTTTGCGTACGCCATTTCCGGCTTTTGTACGTACGTACACTTTTAGTATGAATCCTACGCACTCTTTTATAAATGAGACCCCTGCACCGGGCCCCCCGCCGGCACAAGACTTAGAATAGAAGACTTCTTCCCAGATTCGAGACATTTCATGAAAACAGCAAAAACCTTCATGAGGAGATCTGAAGGTACCGACCAACCGACCTTCACAGATCAAAGCCCAAATGGCCAAATGTTTGGTCTAAATCAGGAGTCACCAACCAGAGACAGAGCTACTTCCAAGGTACTGAGTACGAAGGGCTTCTTGTTGACAACTTTTAATATTAATAATGTATGTGAACCCCCCCCCCCCCCACACCCAATGTCCTTGTTAGGATGACCACGCTCACGGCTGGACCGTACCGCAAAAGAAGAACCAAGGCAGGATAGTGGTGTGTCAAGACGAGTTTATTGTGTCTCTCAGGCACCTGGCACAGGTCCTCCACCTCATGCAGCAACACACCGCCATTTGACAACAAAATGGCCCCTTATATATGGGCCTAATTACAGAGGGAGAAACCATTCCCATGCTGCGAGGCTCCCCTTTTGACAACACCTTTTTGTTTATCATTATCCCCATCATTCTACTATATACCCACAAACACACACATTTATTTACAAACACCCCCTCATCCCCAATTCCAACACCTTACAATAATCACATACCCTAATCTTCCCACACCCACACTAATCACCACTTGGATGGCCCCGGAACTATAAATATGGTGCTTGTTTGCTGGGGAGGCCTTTTACCCGAACACCCTGGAGACAAAAGAACTGGTGAGTAACATTACACAAACACAAACACCCACTATTGCACCTTAACTCATGTCCCTCTCTTTGCAGGTGCATGTGGCCACCACAGAACCCACCAGCACAGACCCACAAAGGACAACACATGTAACACCAATCAACTGTTTTTAAGTGTGCAAATATACCAATAAAGTGCACTGTTTACCACCGCCTGTGCAATTATTAAAGTGTATAGTGAATATTCCCCCACCCCATCTCCAGGGAACGAAGTTCTCTTCGTTACAGTCCTCCTTCATTCACTGTGAAGCCAAGAGCAAGACAGGCTTCATCCTACTTTCTCTTCCACTTGGTGTTTGAACTCTGTGTCTGGTTTGTCACTGACCGGCTGCTTCACGTGAACGAGCTGTGATCTCACTGTGTGTCTCTGAGCTGATGGTCAATTAATATAAATGAGTTATAGTTTCATTTAGTAAGATCAGAGTCCACTGGAAACTGTAAAAAAGAAAAGTTGATTCAACTTAAAAAAGTAAAGCAACCAGCTGCAACCATTTTGAGTTGATTTAACTTAAGGTCTTGTGAGTTGTGTCCAATTAAATGAGAAATTCACTCAAAATGTAATCTTGAGTAGCTCTGAATGGAGATGTTATGTTAGATTAACATAACATCTCCATTCAGTCCCGGCTCCGGTCCCGGTTCCGGCTCTGGTCCCGGCTCCGGTCCCGGTCCTGGTCCCGGCTCCGGTCCTGGCTCCGGTCCCGGTCCTGGTCCCTGCTCCGGTCCCGGCTCTGGTCCCGGCTCTGGTCCCGGTTCCGGTCCCGGCTCCGGTCCCGGTTCCGGCTCTGGTCCCGGCTTCGGTCCCGGCTCCGGCTCCGGTCCCGGTCCCGGTTCCGGCTCCGGTTCCGGTCCCGGTTCCGGCTCTGGTCCCGGCTTCGGTCCCGGCTCCGGTCCCGGTCCCGGTTCTGGCTCTGGTCCCGGCTTCGGTCCCGGCTCCGGTCCCGGCTCCGGTCCCGGCTCTGGTCCCGGCTCTGGTCCCGGCTCCGGTCCCGGTTCCGGCTCTGGTCCCGGCTCCGGTCCCGGCTCCGGTTCCGGCTCTGGTCCCGGCTCCGGTCCCTGCTCTGGTCCCGGTCCCGGCTCTGGTCCCGGCTCCGGTCCTGGTCCCGGCTCTGGTCCTTGCTCCGGTCCCAGTCCCGGCTCTGGTCCCGGCTCTGGTCCCGGCTCTGGTCCCGGCTCCGGTCCCGGCTCCGGTCCCGGCTCTGGTCCGGGGGAGGGACCTGTCCGTGTGGGGGGGGTCGTGCTGCAGGAGGAGCTTCCGGTCTGAGGAGACTCATCGGACTCCTCCTCCTGACTCAGCCTGTAGGATATAGTGCCGTGCACTAATACAGTTGTGTGGGTTCACGACAGGGGCGGAGTGATACCGTGTTCAGTGTGTTGCATCGGGAAATGCAAGTTGTTGCTGTTTGTAACGTGAGCTTGGAGCAAGTAATAAATGAGGATTAAAGAAGCCATCTCAGTTTCATCCCTACGGTTTCCAGTGGCCATATCGAATCATTACATGGTGTCAGAAGCGGGGTCCAATTCGTCATCTTGCCTGAGGAATATACAACGAGTTTTCTGAAGAGGAAGCTACAGCTGACGGGTACCACGACGGAGACTAGCAGTGAGAAAAAAGCTAACAGCTAACTGGAAATGGAGCAGTTTAAGCTACCGTCGCCGTTGGTGTTGACCGGCAACTTGGGAGAAAATTGGAGACGATGGGAACAGCGCTTCCAAATATATATGACCGCGAGTGGTGCAGAAGAAAAGGACGAGAAGATCCAGGTAGCAATTCTACTGCATGCACTGGGTGAAGAGGCACTGGAAGTGTACAACACGCTTGAGAAAAATCTTGACGACGAGGATAATGAAACAGTGAGTGGAATTCTGGCAGCCTTCAAAACTGTTTGCCGAAGAAAAATACAGTGTTTGAAAGATACCAGTTTTGGGCGCATCCTATGGCAGAGGACATAACAATTGAAAAGCATGTGACTGAACTGAAGAAGAAAAGTAAAGACTGTGAATTTTGGGGCCTCTGAGAATGACATGATCAGAGACAAGATTGTGTTCAGCCTGAGCGATCAGCGCTTAAAGGAGAGACTTTTGAGAGAGCCGAATCTCACGTGTGAGAGAGCGATAGACACGTGTCGTGCTGCAGAGACAGCGAAGGCTCAGATACAGGCTATGGGTGCATCCAGAAACGAGACAGCGGTGCACGTGCTACATGAACGTAAAGCATGGGACAGACAAACACTCAATAAAATAAAACCTTCAGCGACATACATGCAAAGCAAAGGACCGAGCACAATATGCAGAAATTGTGGAAAGTCACACCAACCACGCCAATGTCCTGCATATGGAGTAACATGCAACAAATGCGGCAAGCAGAACCATTATGCAAGAATGTGCAGAACAGGTCAGACACAGACACGTAAAACAGTGCACGAAATAGACGCTGAATTAGACGGACTGTTTATTGGCACAGTGAGACTTGATCAACTACAATCCAGAAGAGACAAGTCCTGGTTTTCATATATAAAAGTTGACAACATGCCTGTCAAGTTTAAACTGGATACAGGAGCAGAGGCAAATGTTCTGCCACTTAATGTGTTCAACTCCATGACGAGGAAGACCAGACGGGAGAAGAGTGGAAAGTTTACTTTGAAACCTACGAAAACAGTGCTGATAGCATATGGAGGGACGAGGATGGAGCCTGAGGGGATGCTCACGCTCACATGTTTGACGTCTAAAGGCCAATTTATGCCTCTCCGTTGTTTCTATTACGGACAGATAAGACCGCCCTATCCGTCGTGAAACGCCCTCTCCGAGTGCTTCGGACAGCTTTTCGTACACGTCTGATTTTTCTAACTATCCGTCTTCATTTTGGAGACCCGACGGACAGCTCTTCGCTGTGAATGGTCCGCGAACGACATCATTTCCGTATGACGTCATTTCTGTATTTCCGGACCTCAAACTTCCTGTTTACTTGTAGCAACAAACACGAACACAACTATGATTCTACGATTAATGTGACGTGTGTGTTCAGCCAGCGGAGTTGTCCGGCTGACGGTGGCTCGTTAGAGCACTGAGGGCATGTGTGCACGGTCACATACGGTTATAACGAGCTTTCAAAACGGAGCTAGCAGGCTAGGCTAGCCACCATGCTAACTGCGGTGGTAACAGTGCAAGAACCCGCCGTCACGACTTTAATTCCACTTCTATCATGACACTGTTTCTATAATACCGTCAGGTTAGAAGCAAACACTGGGTAGTAGTTAGTGTCGGGAGTCCCTGCTGACTGTGTGTGGAAGCTGGGGGGGGGAGCTAGTTCCGGCTAGCTTCAAGCTACATGTAGCCTCAAGCAGATTCAAGCTGTGGAATCAGCAACACAGTTCTGAAACAAGACCGGGGAACCGCTGCGCTAAGAAACGATAACATCAGCATCTTGACCCGCTGGGTGTCACTTTATTTAGTTCTGTTAGTTGCCATGGTTCAGTGTGTGGGAGGAGCTAACATGTCAACAGAGACACGTGGACTTCTTCTTCCAAAATGGGGTAGGCTTCTCTGAGCTCGTCTTCCGTTGCGCCACCTATGGGTTTGGCGATGAATTTTTTCCGACGGAGAAGTAAAAATCAAAAAGACTCTTTGCCCCCGCTGAGACCTCTCCGAGAAACGGACACGTAGTAGTATATAAGAGCCTTAAGGCCCAGGCAGATCTCACATATTATGTGTCAAGGCACTCCACCGTACCCATCCTAGGCAGGGAGGCTTGTGAAGAGCTCAGCCTGATCAAAAGAGTGGACATCGACACATTGGCAGTGAAACATCCAGCTACAAAGGAAGAACTGATATCCCAACACCCATCAGTCTTCAATGGACTTGGTGAGTTTGATGGAGAATATCACATTCACACAGACCCCAACGTTGCACCAGTCATACATGGATGTAGGAAAATACCACTCGCAATTATAGACAGACTGAAAGTCACACTTGATAGCCTGCTGCAAGCTGATGTGATTGCAAAAGTGACTGAGCCCACATCATGGGTAAACAGCCTGGTAGTCACTGAAAAAAAAGACAAAAGCAAGCTACGGCTCTGTCTGGATCCCAGTGACTTAAATAAAGCGATCCTGAGACAGCATTACTCCATTCCCACAACTGATGATGTGCTGAGCAAACTGGCTGGGAAGAAAATATTTTCTGTTGATGAGAAAGATGGTTACTGGCAGGTGAAGCTTGATGAGGCATCATCGCGGCTGAGCACTTTCAACACCCCGTGAGGGAGATACAGATTCAAACGCATGCCTTTTGGAATCAAATCGGCAAGTGAAGTTTTCCAACAGCGCAACTGTGAAACGTTCTGTGACATTGAAGGAGTCCATATCATAGCAGATGATATGATCATCGCAGCATCCACAGAAGTGGAACATGATGAAATACTACAAAAGGTTATAATGCGAGCAAAAGAAGCAAACGTAAAATTCAACAAAGACAAGATACAATTCAAAGTGGACAGTGTCAGGTACATGGGGCACGTGGTCACTGCAGAAGGAGTGAAGGCGGACGACACGAAGATAAAAGCCATCACAGCGATGCCGTCACCTGAGGACAAAGAGGGCTACAGCGAATGTTGGGCATGATAAAATATCTTACTCAATATATTCCAGGTGAGGCCACCCTCACAGCGCCTTTGAGACAGCTGCTGCGCAAAGACATGGTGTGGCTGTGGCAACACGAACATGATGAGGCCATCAAGAGACTCAAAGAGGCCCTTACAAATGCACCTGTGCTCAAGTTTTTTGATCCAAAGAAACAGCTTGTTATACAGGCTGATGCATCTAAGGATGGGCTGGGAGCGTGTTTGCTTCAAGATGGACACCCAATAGCCTATGCATCAAGAGCACTGACTGGATCGGAGCAGAATTATGCTCAGATAGAAAAAGAGCTCTTGGCCATCATGTTCGCTGTCAAAAAGTTTCATCAATATGCCTATGGTGTGAGAGTTATTGTCCAGTCAGACCATAAGCCACTCGAGAACATCCTGAGAAAGCCCTTGGGCGCAGCACCATCTAGACTGCAAAGAATGCTACTGCAGCTGCAGCGATATGACCTGCATGTTATCTACAAGCCAGGGAAAGAGATGCTGATTGCAGACACGCTGTCCCGAGCAGTCATACTGGAACAAGATACGTCAGAAGACGACATGGCTGATGAGAGAGTGATCTATACCTTGGAGCCCACAGACGCTCTCAGCACAGAGTACCTAGAAAAGCTAAAAGGTGAGACACAGAAAGATGACGCACTGCAACTCCTGCAAAGCACACACAGAAAAGGCTGGCCACGCCTCAAGAAACAGGTGGACATGCGAATGGCACAATACTGGCCCATCAGACACACTGTGTCTGTGAGAGACTGCATTATGTTTGCCGGTGACAGAATAATCATTCCGAATGTGCTGAGACAAGAGATGCTGCAAAAGCTACACATGGCGCATCAAGGAGTGCAAAGAACAAAAGCACTGGCCAAAAGACACTTTTACTGGCCACAAATAGCGAGAGACATAGAACAAATGGTCGAGGCCTGCAGTACATGTCAACAGCTCCAGCCCAGAAACCAGAGAGAGCCGATGATTTCACATGACATCCCTGAGCTCCCGTGGCACAAGCTGGGAGCAGACATCTTCGAAATACAAGGTCAGTCCTACCTCTTGATAGTGGACTATTTCTCAAAATACCCAGAAGTATTGAACATTAGGGACAAGACCACCCACACCGTCATCATGAAAATGAAGTCAGTGTTTTCCAGACTGGGAATTCCAAAAGAAATAGTATGTGACCATGTTCCATTTGCAAGTCAAGAGATGCACAGCTTTGCAACATCATGGGGCATAAGGCTCACTCATTCTAGCCCTGGCTATGCACAGTCTAACGGCCTAGCAGAGAGAAATGTGAAAACTGTGAAACTAGTGATCAAAAAGGCACAGCAAACTGGAACAGACCTTCATCTTGCACTTCTCACCCTGCGGAACACACCTGTTACGGGTATGGTCTACTCTCCAGCTCAGATGCTCATGGGCAGGATACTGAGGAGCACTCTACCAAGCTCCAGCGCCATTCTCCAGCCCGCAGTGCCCCAGGATGCACATTCGGCGCTCCAGGACCTACAGAGACGACAGCAACAGTACTACAACAGAGGCACGAAGCAGTTTCCTGAACTGAGCCCTGGCAACACTGTGCACATGGAGACTGCACAGGGCTGGCGTCCAGCTGTAGTTACAGCAGGGCGAGCTGAACCTCGTTCCTACGACATACAGACGTCATCTGGGCAACGCTACAGGCGCAACAGGCGCCATCTGAGGAAAACACCAGCCTGCGCCCAGGTGAATTCAGACTCGGATTCAGACTGCGAGCATGAGGATTTGCCAGAATCTTCTAGTACAGCAGAGGCTGCGGACTGTGATTCCTCACCCACACCGAACCTGACTCATACCAGGAGTGGCCGAGTCATCAGAACCCCCAAGAGGTTCAAAGACTTTCAGATGAATCGACATTAAGGACTGTGGCTAAATGGTGAACGGCGTAAACACAAGCTTACAGTCTGTATATATATATAAAAAAAAAAAAAAAATAGTAACTGAAAACAACAGGAATATATATTGAGTTGAGAAGTGAAATGTTGAGTGTTGAAATGGTAAACTGTGTGTATATGGTTACTAATGAGGTCTACTTGAAAAGTGAAATGCTTGAATATCTGAAATGTTTTCTAGTGATATTCTTAGTTACTTATGTTCTTCTTACAGAGAGAAAAAAAAAAAGAACAATGTCATTCAGTCAGTTTTGTTGATATAAGCTAATTTAGAAGAACAACAAATTTTGTGTTGATAAGCAGTTATAAGGCTGAAGTTTAATCAACATGTTAAGAAAGGGGGATGTGGGATATAGTGCCGCGCACTAATACAGTTGTGTGGGTTCACGACAGGGGCGGAGTGATACGGGGTTCAGTGTGTTGCATCGGGAAATGCAAGTTGTTGCTGTTTGTAACGTGAGCTTGGAGCAAGTAATAAATGAGGATTAAAGAAGCCATCTCAGTTTCATCCCTACGGTTTCCAGTGGCCATATCAAACTATTACACACTGCGAACCCTCAACCTCTATATACTCCATCCAGAGAGCCCGCCCCCTGCCGGCACAGCCAATCAGGCGCCTGAGATCCGCTGAGTGACAGTCCGTGTGAACCAATCAGCGTGAGGCGGTTTCTGTGATCTATTCAAATGCAGCAGGCTGAGGAGCAGGAGGCTCCAGATCCCATCTGCTGCAGGAGCAGGAGACACAGCCTGAGTGGAATCATCACGACTCACTACTGACAATAACAATAACAATACCAGGTTTGACATATGGCACTTTAAACTAGAACCAGGAGAGTTCATGGCTCCACCATCAGGCCTTTTAGATGAGATCTAACATGAAAACCTAACCTAATGATTCTGTGAGAAGCCTCACGTCCTGATGGGTCATGAGGAACCGAACCTGTGGGATCCGGAGGTTTCCACACACGTGACTGAAGATATTCACTCTAACATTTATTCTATAAAGACGTGAAATCATAATGTCCAGCAAGATGTTTAGAGACATCTAGTGGTGAAGTTACATATTACAAACAACTGAGCCCCGAGGACACGAGGACTTTCAAGCTGTTTTCAGTCATGAACTCTGTAAAATAGTGTCTGGACATTTTCTGGAGTTTGACTTTCACATATGAAGAATGGGTAGAGCAGCAGGAGGCGGAGCCTGAAGAGCAGCAGGAGGCGGAGCCTGTAGAGCAGCAGGAGGCGGAGCCTGTAGAGCAGCAGGAGGCGTCACTCAGACACTTTATTAGGAGGCTGCAGGAAAAGTTCCAGAAAATGTCCAGAACAACTTGACTCAGAATTCAGATCTGAAAACAGAGACAGTGATGTTTAGTCAAAGTTCTTTATTTTCACACGTGAACTTAGTTTAATTTACAGTTTTATTCTTTATCCAGGTTGAAGAGCTGCAGTCTGTCAGAGATCAGCTGTTCTTCTCTGACTTCAGCTCTGAGGTCAAACCCCTCTCATCTGAGACAACTGGATCTGAGAGGAAACAACCAGGAGCTCTTTCTACAGAGCAGAACCTCTGCTGAGGTCCATCTGTCTCATCTGGTCCCAGTTTGTCAGAAGCAGATGTTCATCAACACACAGTGAAACATGTCTTCACCTGTAACAGCAGTAAATCCACCTCTCAGGTGTCCACTCTGCACTTTGACATGCAGAGGACACACACTGAGCTCTTAGCGTGTTCATTCCAACACGTGAACATGAAGCAGAGAGGAAGCTGCTCCACCTCTGAACAGGACTGAAGTCCCTGCTGCTCTTTCTACTGGATGAGCTGCATCACTGACTCACAGCTGATGAAGTGAGTCTCTGGGACACTGATGTCTTCTTCTCTCAACAGCTGGGGGGAGATCTAAGTGGATCTGAGTGTGAAGAGGACAGTGTGTGTGGACGGAGGCTGAGCTGTGTCCTGAGGATCCAGAGGCTGAAGCAGCAGCAGCTTGTGTGTAGTCTCCAATCTACACAACCCCTAATCTGCATGTGTTTGTGAGATGAAGCCGGAGCACCTGGAGAAAACACGTGGAGAACATGCAGACTCCACACAGGAAGACCCATCTGAACCGGATTCAAACCAGCAACCTTCCTGCCCCGATTGTGTTTATTCACATGAAGAATGTGTTTATTGAAATGACACAACACAAGCAGAATATATAAACCCTCTATAAAGAGTCACATACAGTGTGTTTAAGTTTGTCTTTATTATTGTCCACCTTTGTCCCTCAGTATGTCTCCATGTGTGTAGAACCACATTCTGTGTAGATGTGTGTTTATGATCTTAAAGTTCCTGGATTCACGTCACAAATTGATTTAGTTCAACACAAAGTTAAACACATTGAAATCACGTTGAGTTTAAAATCAGAGCTTTGTCTTTGACACAAAAGATCAAAACTCTGGACTTAAAAATGGGACGTTTTCATTTCTGCATCAGGTGCAGAGCGGTGGTGGCTTTTCTCCTTTTGACCCACAGGTGGCGCTGCAGTATAACAGCAGCACATCCCAGTCAAAGCCTTTATATTCAGTCTATGAGTCAAACACATGGATCATTTCCTCTGTGACAAACCAGATGTAACGAGAAGAAAAACATCTCAGAGAGAAAAGTTCTGTTTCTACTTGTCTCTGCTTTAATGCTCAATAAACATCCTTCCACCGACTTCACTGGAATCATGACTCAGCGTTTCTTTCCTCTTCAAACAAACAGGTGGAAACATCTCGTCCTTGGTGCAGGTAAAAGAACAAAATCACCAGTTTGACATAATGGAAACAAGCAGAAGAAAAGTGAATGAGACATTTACAGTATGAAGAAGAGTCGATGAAGAGCAGAGCATCTTTAAGTCTCTGAGGAAACTGTTTATTAAACATTTTACCATATTTAATAGAAAACTGACCCGAGGACGTTTTATTAAAAACCCTAACCCACGTTTGTGATCATAATGAAATTCTACATCTGATCAATATGTCTGAATATAAACAGCCTGACAGCAGATCAAAACATTTATTTGTGATTCTTTATCAGTTGATTTCATTCATTCACCAAACAAAACCATTTAAATGCAAAACACAAAACCTCTGATCCTGAATGAAAAGGAGCAGAAAGAAAAAGAAGCTGCTCGTTCACAAGACGCTCGTCAGCTGAGGAGCTGCAGTTTAGTGTTTGGTTCCTTTAAGGTTCAGGTTTAGATTCAAGTTTAACTCTCTCTCTCTCTCTCTCTCTCTCTCTCTCTCTCTCTCTCTCTCTCTCTCTCTCTCTCTCTCTCTCTCTCTCTCTCTCTCTCTTCCTCTCTCTCTCTCTCTCTCTCTCTCTCTCTCTCTCTCTCTCTCTCTCTCTCTCTCTCTCTCTCTCTCTCTCTCTCTCTCTCTCTCTCTCTCTCTCTCTCTCTCTCTCTCTGTGAGCTGGAAAGTTTGTTTCAAACTGTGATTTTTCTACCTTTTTTCTTTGCTCTTTTTCCCTCTTTATTTATAGTGCAGGTGTTTTGTGTTTCTGTGTGAGTGACAGAGACACGTGTTCATGGTGCTAAAGAAGAGTGAGGAAGATTTAAACCTGGTCTTTAGTTTTAAAACCAAGGAGTTTAACTACAAGGTGCATGTTACATCAGGAAATATGAAATGTTTTAGCTGTGGGAAAGAGGGTCACCTGATCCGCTTGTGCCCAGAAAGAGCCGTGAGAGCCAGTCGGCTGCCTCTTCTTGTTTGACACCTTTTAATATTAATAATATATTTGAAGAGACTCTTTGATCACATTAATGTTAATTATTCCTCACAATGATTAACAATGATTTCCACAACAATGATGGTAGGAAACAGATATATTAAAACATGCATTCATTTCTATTAATCGGTTTGCTTAAATTCAACTTAATTGAAATATTTTTGTTGATTTATCACTACATTCTTCCATCAGTCTGTACTTTTTTAAAAATAGAGAAAAAATGTATTAAATTATAATCACTTCGATGATGAGGCTCAACCAAAAAGAACACATGCATGTGACTGGGGTGTGATGTCTCTAAGTGTCTTCTTCATTTGGTCTCATTCTGTCAGCTGACAGAGTTTCTAACATAACATCTCCATTCAGAGCTACTCTTTTCTACAAGTTAGGAATACTAGATTATATGCATGCTTATGAATTGAAAACATGCATCAACAGAACTGGATTGTTTCAGTCGAGAGAACTTAAGCTTACACTTAAAATGTTAAGTTGATTCAACTTTGCTGCCCATTAGTTGAGTGAACTCAAATTTACTCTATTCATACTGTTGTGGAAATTGAATAATAAAAGAGAGCAAAATTCTGTAAACAATCTGTTTATTAAGAACAATGGTTAACATTATATATCCAATAATCACAAAAGTCAACATTGAAATGGCAGCAGCAGGGATGCTTAAGTGAACTTGGAAACATTATACGATGATTTTCAATGTTAGAATGTGTAATCACATAACATCAAGTGCAGAACCAGCTGTCCATACTTTAGCTATAATTTAGAAAACAGTATGATTGACGCTATGAATCACCAAACATTTGTTAGTCACAGATACTTGAGGAAACCACTGGCCAAACCCAGCAGTGAAGAAAGTGATCCATGGAAAACGTGTAACAAGACACAAACGGGTTCAGTTGCAGAGATAACCAAATCCAGCAGTGAGTAAACACTTAGTACAAATGGGAACGGTAACACTACACAAACCTGTGTAGTTACTACTGAACTTAAAAACATACTTTGATGAAGAAAGGGACATGTCTATGTGTTCATGGCAGCAGGGGACTTTAACAGCTGGTTGTTCAGAGCCTGAACACGGGCAGAGCACTCTGTGCTGAGGTTCAGAGAAATCTTTTGAAGGGTCTCAAGTCTTCTTCAACCCTTTGGGCTCGTCCAGGTTGAGGTTGTAGATGCATCCACAGAGAAGGACAATGGCTGCACTGATGTCAGAGATGTCCTCCACAACCAGCTTTTCCTCCATGACAAGGGCCATGTTGATTGTTCTGGGCATCGAGTGAGCTCTCCCAACATCCTCTTCAACAATGGTGACTCTGCCGAGTTGAACCCCTGCGACGGACGTTTCCTCAGAGTCTGTATCCTAGAGAAATCAAACAGACAGTCCTTCATTTTGTAAGCTTTTCATCCCCACATTTATAAATAAATGATATGCCCCTGCCCATGAGTGCAGTGACATGCACCTTTATCAGTTTCACTTTGAGTGCAAGTTACAGCTGTTCAAAATATGAAAACATTTCCCAACGACAAATTGAAGATCCATTCAAAAAGACATTTTGTAAGGCCACCGTGACTTTGAACTTTGACCCCCCAGATGTCATCAGTTACTCCATGTGAAGGGACAATTTGTGTGAAATTTTCTAAAGGTGTTCTGCAGTTTCTAGCTTCCCAGTTTTACTGATCATGCTTAATACCAAAAGCACAGAAAAAAGGTTAACATTTAAAAGGTGCGAGATAATCCTTTGATTCCATAAGTGTGAACAATCTGAAGGATTTTGATCAATATGCCAATAAGGATGAACAATATCCCACCCTGACAGTGCATATAAATCGGCCACAACCGAACACAAAGACTTGCAGCTAAATGTACTAATTTAAGGTTTATTAGGTGAACCCTCATAGATTAACTCATGATAATGTGTTTTTACTTTTACTGAGAGAGATTTCAGCCCTAATTACTTACATTACATTAAAGGCAATATAAATAAGTTGTTAAATTCAACCTTTTATTGCATATTCCCATTAAATGAGTGTGTTTGCTCTCTAATCAGAGATTTACTGGCCCCTTGTATATTTATATTGGCCCAGCTATTAAAAAAATGAAGAAAAAACTTCAATGTCATAAACCGAAGTATTCTTACCAGACATGTCTTCAGGACGCTGCCTGGCTCCTCCCTCAAACATAGAGGAATACCTCGGAGAGCTGTGGCCTTCCTCTGTGCAAGCACATCGGTTTCTGAAAGACACAAAATTAAGATTTAAAAATATTTCATGGCCTGAAAATAAAATGTTAATGTCTGTTTTCAATGTGAACATGCACTATCCAGGTCTCAGACCCCCTTCATTTATCTCCTACTTGCATTACCTGGTCATCAAGGTTGTCAAGGGCCTTCAAGTCCTTTCCTAGTGTCCCACTACGTGTTCTGTAAAGGCGTGTGCATCCAAAGATGTGAAGAATGTCTTCTTGAGATCCACTTGAGTGATTCGAAAAAACTCTGCACATATCTAAGAGGAGAAACAACAGTATTAGTGTTCATATAGACACCAATTACAGAAGGTGCCCACAGTGTACAGTTATAAACTCAAAGGGGTTTTCTACATCCAGAAGCTGAGCAGCATGACTGGTGGAATTGGGAGAACATTTAGGACATTACACATCATAAAAAAATAAATCTTACCTGTTTTTCCAAAAACAATGCTGGCCACTTCTCCAAGACATCAGCAATAGGCGGTTCTTCTTCCACAATACCCTTCCTGCGTAGGGCAAAAGTAGCTTCCATTTTGGAGTCAATCAGGGTCTTGTTTGGAAGTCTTTTTAGAACTTCTTCCTGTATTACTTTCCTTTCCCTTTCTTGAGATTCGTCAGTTTGCCCTACTGGATTGTCTGGAAGAAAGTTCACCTCACATCTCTGGCTTTCTTCAGACGCCTGGACACCTCTGGTCCCTTCTTTGGTTTACGCTGACTTCACCACAGCCTGCCATCCCTAGCTTTTGACTGTAGTTGCCAAGCTGATATCTGATGCTCATGGCCCAGCTGTGAAAGCCAGTTCCAACTCCTGGGTCAGCAAGACATGGGTGTTTCTCAATCAGTGCAGCAGCCACTGATTCAATTTCTTCAGTCTTTGGGTAGGCCTTGTAGGAAAACACTGCCTGAGCTCTGTTGTCTAAGATGTCCATGTGCATCTCCCTCGGTACAGTGAGCAGTGATCCACTCTCCTTGAACAAAGCATCACCTTTTCAAAGCCTCCGTGCAACATCGAATGAAGACACTGGAATTGGGAATGGAGATGGCCAGTGCTCTGCACTCTCACGCCGCTGAAGCTGTACTGACGAGCCCTGGGTTGCACTGGTGGATGGAGATGACATGCTATCAGAATCCAGTCCAGAAAAGGTAGAGATGTGGACATAGAAGCCGACGATTGTGGTTGGTCGAAGGAGTTGGACAGGATCCTCAATACAGCTCTGTCTGTCAGAGCTGGGACCAGGAAGCAGAGCTGCAGTGCTACACACTCCTCTGCTCCCTCTGGATCAGCCACACAACCCCATAGAGATTCTGTCTGTCCACCGTCCCATTAAACGATTTAAATTACACAACAGAGCGAGAACTCCACACAAAAATCTAATACAAATTAACACAACCTCTGAAACAACTCAGGAAACTAAGACTTTCAAATGTGATATTTTAAACATTAGATCACTGTCCTCAAAGGCTATTTTAGTTAATGAACTAGTCTCAGATTACAACATAGATGTATTGTCCCTCACTGAGACGTGGCTGCATCCTGATGAATATGTCAGTCTAAATGAATCTACGACGCAGGTACACGGGGGGGGGGGGAGACGCAGCGAAACACTAAACTGCCCAATTCAGTCTAAAAAAAAAAACACAGACTTTTTTTGGGGGGGGCGATCTGAGCGTCAACACAGTTAGAGAACAAGCAGGAGCTGTTGGAGTGCGAGCGCAGGGTTGAGAGCAGAACCATAACAAAATCTGAATGTAAAGAAAGATATATAATCCAATCCAAATGATTCTGTGAAAAACAAGGAGATTTCCCAAAGTTCAGACTGAGACTTTAATGGAAAAACCGAGATCAGACAATGTTTCCAACTTTCACAGCTTCCTTCAGGTGAACACTTCTCGTCTCTTCCACACTTTCCTCACAGATTAGGAGGAAAGTGCCAGTGATAACTTTTAAGATCTTGGATACAGACTTGGGTGATGCATTTATAAACTTGGAAGTTTATGGCAGAGGAGTGGTTAGAAATCCACTAACAATCTTTCATTGGAGTTAAGTTAAATTCTACATTGTTTGACAAAAAGCACCAGGATTGTTTGTTAGATAAATTAAATGTCTGACAAACAAGAAGGTTCCATCACTGCTGGAGAGAAGAATCCCGAGTAGAAACAGTAGAATCCCAGTGAACCTTGTTTCTGTATCTGATGCTGCTGTTGTGTTCAGGAGGCAGGAGGAGGCGCCCAAGAAGAAGAGGAAGAGGAGGCAGAGGAAGAGGAGGAAGGAGGCTGCTTCACCTCCTCCTCCTGCCGATCCTAGACCTGCTGAGTGGATCAGCAGGTCGACTAAAAGGCGCATGAGGCAGGAGGCTGCCATCATAAGGAAGCAGGTACACAGCGAAACACTAAACTGTCTAATTCACTCTAAAATTCCATAACAGGCTAAATAAAGGAGGTGTCAATAGTAGTGGAGGATGTACCAGCCTGTATCTGATGCTGTTGTGTTCAGGACGCAGGAGGCTGCTCCGGAGACATCTGCTGGATGCAGTGACTGGACGAGGAAGAAGGTGAAGAGGAGGCAGGAGACTGATGTTGGACATCAGAGACATCGCCGTCGACACCATTCAAGAAACCCACAACAACACCAGTGAGCGGAGTGGGACGCCTCGTCCTGCTGCTGGTGGACACAGGGAGGAAAGGAATACAGACTCGGATATCGAGAGGGAGTCATAGAGAGAGAGGGAGGGAGAGAGAGGGAGAGAGAGAGGGAGGGAGAGGGAGAGAGAGGGAGAGAGGAGAGGGAGAGAGAAGGAGAGGGAGCGGAGGGAGAGAGAGGGAGAGAGAAGGAGAGGGAGGGAGAGAGGGAGGGAGAGGGAGAGAGAGAGGGAGGGAGAGGGAGGGAGAGGGAGAGAGAGGGAGTCAGAGAGAGAGAGGGAGGGAGAGAGAGAGAGAGGGCGACCAGGAGGGCCTGTCCTGTCCTCCTGAGACTCTGCACCTCTGGATCCTCTGTGTAAGCTTCCTTGTGTTGTAGTTTCTCTCCGTTAGTGTTTGTTTTGTTTTGTGTCTGTTAAACTTGTTTAATTAAAAATTAGCTTTTGTTTCAAACTCTGCGTCTGGGTCCTACTCCTCCCCTGAATCCTGACAGATACGTTATAATATAAGAGATCAAGTTGAAGTGAGAAATACACATTAATACTTCTTCCTACGTGTTCCTAGGAGGATCAACATCCGCCAGCTGCTGTCCCTGCTTCTCCACCTCCTCCTCCTCCTGCTCCTCCTCCTGCTCCTCCTCCACCTCCTGCTCCTCCTCCACCTCCTGCTCCTGCTTCTCCACCTCCTGCTTCTCCTCCATCTCCTCCTCCTGCTTCTCCACCTCCTCCTCCTCCTCCTCCTCCTGCTCCTCCTCCTGCTGCTTCTCCAGCTCCTCCTCCACCTCCTGCTTCTCCAGCTCCTCCTCCACCTCCTTCTCCTCCCCCTGCTCCAGCTGGATCCACACGGTGGACCTGATGGGTGAGTCTACATTTCTACTGAGTCGTGGCAGTTTTGCAGCTGAGTCGTCTTCAGTCTGGTTCTCTGATCTTTTTCTTTAGCAGGAGGCAGCAGATATTTCTCAGTTTCACACTTTCTGATGCTCGATTCTGATTGGCTTGAGCGTTGGGAGAGGAGGACGAGAGAGAGGGAGAGAGGTCATGTGCACAGTCCTCCAGCGGGGGTGCTGTCTCAGACACTATATAAAAGAAACTCCGGTCACCGGATGTTCACCCGATGACGACTTGAACGAGGCGGAGACAGAGAAGGAGCGGGAGATGGAGGGA
This sequence comes from Limanda limanda, assembly GCF_963576545.1. NCBI lineage: Eukaryota > Metazoa > Chordata > Actinopteri > Pleuronectiformes > Pleuronectidae > Limanda > Limanda limanda. The sequence continues at coordinate 429,517 of NC_083636.1, forward strand.
GAGAGAGATGGAGAGAGAGATGGAGCCGGAGGGAGAGAGAGAGGGATGAGAGCAAGGGGTTGAGTGTGATGGATTTAGAGAAGAGGAGGAGGGACAGAGACTGGGAGCTTGAGTTGGAGAGGGAGAGCATGTGGACGAGGCAGAGGGCGAGAGAGAGGAGCGGAAGAGGGAGAAGTGGGACAGGAGAGAGGAAAGGGAGAGGAGGAGAGAGGGAGGTCATGAGCACAGTCCTCCAGCAGGGGCGCTGCTGTCAGACACTATATAAGAGGAACGCCGGTCACCGGATGTTCACCCTCTGACATCATGGAGGAAGCACAGATGGTTAGATCCATAGAGCTGTGGAGGGAGAGCGAGGGAGAGCGTGTGGATGAGCGGGTGAGGGAGAGGATGGATGAGCGAGAGAGAGAGAGAGGAGGTATGGATGTCGGAGCTAGAGAGGAAGAGGAGGAGGGAGAGGGACTGGTAGTTTGATTTGGAGAGGGAGAGAGGGGCGGAGAGGGAGAGGGATTGGACGAGGCAGAGGGCGAGAGAGGTGGAGGGAGAGGTGGAGGGAGAGGTGGAGGGAGAGGTGGAGGGAGAGGCGGAGGGAGAGAGACTCACACAAGTCACCTGATAAGAGGACACAGAGGAACACTCAGGTCACCGGATGCTCACCCGATGAGGACCTGGACGTAGAGAGACAGAGTGAGGACGACAGGGAGACGGAGAGGGAGAGGTGGAGGGAGAGGTGGAGGGAGAGACAGATGGAGAGAGACTCACACAAGTCACCTGATAAGAGGACCTGCCTCTGGGGCTTTGATTCAGCCAAGTGGTCCTGCTACCTCCAGCTGGACAGGAAGTACCAGGGAACGCCCGAGGAACCCAGGCTCCAGCAGCTCCAGGTCAAAGACCAGTTCCACTACCAGCTCAAGGTCAACAGACAACGTTAGTGCACTTCAGAAATAATAATAATAATTATATGTCACCCCGAGCTGTTCCTGATATGCAAGTACTATGGCGGAGGTCAGAGGTCATGAGCACAGTCCTCCAGCCTCGTCCGTTTCCAGGTCACCTGACAGACGACCACCTGGTAGAGTTCCTGGACAAAGCCAAGACGCACCTGGAGGAGGACATCAAGAGAGAGGGGGGGGGGGCGGAGAGCGAACGACATCATCTGGATCCAGTGGGTCATCGGTGAGTCTGCATTTCAAAACTTCAAGGACTTCAAACAATGAAACATGCACAAAAGTGTTCTGCTGCTTTCTATCATAAAGATACTCAACAGGATCAATAACATTAAAATGTTCTTTATAATATTCAGTCCTTTGATAATCTGTAGAGAGAACGGCCCTTTCTGATGTAGCCAGAAGATAAGGGTTGGTGTTGTATACGGAGTCTGAAATACGCTCTGTTAGTTCTTCTGCAACAGACTCAGCAATACTTCTGGAAAGGTTTTAAGAATGTCTCTGATTGATTGTGTGGCTGTAAATTTTGAGCGTGACACAATATCACTAAAACCACTTATTATTTGCTGAGTTGCACTTTTAGAAATATGCAAAACAGTTTGCATGTAAAGAAACAAGGATGCAAGTTTGTGTTCAACTGAACTCGCTCTTCATGGGCCCGTGCTTCACTTTCCTGTTGGTGATGTAGCAACATCATTTATTTCTGTTCAAATGTTATGATAAGTCAGAAAGGACAGAACTTGTTCTGCCCTTTAACCTGGATCTGGAAGCTACTTCCTCATCAGCAACAACCTCGTCTCTGGAACAAACAGAAGGGGAAACACTGGCAAACAGCAACCTGTCCTAACTGGGCCTTTACAGTAGAGAACATTACTTCCTTGCAAACCGTTTTAGGAAGTTCTATTTCATAATGCTCTGCAATTTTTAGCAACTGCTCCCTGGTACATTGTCCTAGCACCTCCACACTGGGACACTGCACAAAATCCTCCATGGTAGCCATCGTTTCAAAAGAACCAACCCAGATAACTTTTTTTTATTTATTTATATACATCTCATCACCTTTGGAATACCTCTCCCCTGACTCTCTGCCTAACCAATGCTAACTACCTTCTCTGGACCCTAGTCTTCATGCATTTCATGACAGGTGTTTTAAACACAAAACCAATGACCAGGTAAAGCCCCAGCTATGCTGTTACTCACCAGACGGACATGGACGTGTACCCAAGACAGGAAGTCAAATCATGTTTATGCACAAAAATAACAAACAAAAACAACAAACCAACAGACCCCCCCCGAGAGAGATACTGTTGCTTATTCCTACCAGGAAAGGTAACTCCAAAGGTGAATCCCTCTAATTAGAGCCTGATAATGAAGGCAATTAGTCCCAGTGATGTAAGCTCCAAGTACTACCTTCACACTCTAAAGTTATCACACACCCTGGACACACCCCGGCAACCAGGACACTATTCCAGGGGAACCTTCACCTACTAGAGGCCTCTGACTTTCTCACTACAGAGAAGAGTGAGAAACAAACCTGGATCTGGATCCCGGACGAGCCCCCACTTGTTACACCTTGGCTCCTGTTGTGCAACAAGACTCACAGACGGCCACAAAGTTCTGCAGTTATAGTATTTATTCTAGAAAGAATAAATACAAGGAAACCTCCACCTGTGCATGTGGAGGTCGACCCGGTGGAAGAGAGACCAGAGCCCAGTCTGCAGGCCTCTTAAGTAGTGGTCCCCCAGGTGTGCCACATCCCTGCTGATCACTAGGGTCTGACTCCGCCCACAGGAGCCTGGAACACAGCAGACAACTCCAGGGTTGTCACACCTGGCATGCACAAGGAGAAGATCATTTAAAGGTACCATTACTTTATTGATAACTCAATAACGTAACACGTTGGTAGTTTATAAACGTAACAACACGGTGGTTTGGGTGAGGTTGGTCTACAGATAGCATTTACAGGTAGCTTAAAGTTAGCAAACCCATGGCTTACACTAAAGTTGGACCAGGTGTAAAACCTGTGAGTGTAAAGTGTATTTTCAGTGTCAAAGTGTAACATGTGTTTGTTTCTCAGGGTGACACTGATGAAGAAGAGGATGAGTCCCCTGGTGATGAACATCAGGACGGAGGAGAAAACAGCAGCAAGAGAGAGTTACAGGAGAAGATGTCAGATGAAAGCGTGACCTTCTGTGATGAAGCCGTGCTGGCTTCCCTCAGTCGTACCCTGAAGCCTTTCTCCTTGTCGGCTTTGATCTCACTGTCCAGGTGCTTCATGGTGCTGGTGAAGCCTCGGTAGATCAGATACTCCCTCACGTGTTCGTCTGTCCTCTCCACTGCTGAGCCCATGGTGACCTCTGACCCTGCAGAGGAGCAGTGATGACAACATTACCTCTTTACAGAGGGAGAGAAACCAAGCAGCTGATCCATCCCATAATGCCTTGAGGCCGCCACATTTAAGAAACAGAACTTTGTAGTTGAAGCGAATGGGCCAATCAGCTGTGGAGCTGAACGTGAAACAAGCAACACACACAGATCAACATGTCAACACTTATATCTTCTTTTTGTTTTGTTGTGTGTTGACTTCTTATCATGTGATTTGTTCACCTTGTTATAATAAATGCTACAGAAATAATGTATTATTATTCATATTCACACAGAACAGAGTGTTTTTATCATGATCATTAGTCAAAGATACTTGTCAAATATCTGAATCCAATAATAAACATCTTATTTTACATTAAAAACACATGTGATCAACACACAGTTACAGTAAACAACTTTGTGTTCTGAGGTTTGATCACAGCAACGATTGTTTTCAGGGAGATTTGGAAACTACATTCAAATGTTGTTCAGATGTTCTATCAGTATCTTCTCTGCTGTGGTGTCCTGGGGTGCGGGCATCAAGGCAAAGGACGCCAA
>NC_083636.1:440882-498382 GCF_963576545.1 Limanda limanda
ACTCGCGGGTCTGGACTCGCGGGTCTGGACTCGCGGGTCTGGACTCGCGGGTCCGGACTCGCGGGTCCGGACTCGCGGGTCCGGACTCAGGGGTCTGGACTCAGGGGTCTGGACTCACGGGTCTGGACTCAGGGGTCTGGACTCACGGGTCTGGACTCCCGGGTCTGGACTCAGTGGTCTGGACTCACGGGGTCTGGACTCGCGGGTCTGGACTCACGGGGTCTGGACTCGCGGGTCTGGACTCAGGGGTCTGGACTCAGGGGTCTGGACTCCCGGGTCTGGACTCACGGGTCTGGACTCCCGGGTCTGGACTCGCGGGCCTGGACTCCCGGGTCTGGACTCAGTGGTCTGGACTCCCGGGTCTGGACTCACGGGTCTGGACTCACGGGTCTGGACTCACGGGTCTGGACTCCCGGGTCTGGACTCGCGGGCCTGGACTCCCGGGTCTGGACTCAGTGGTCTGGACTCCCGGGTCTGGACTCGCGGGCCTGGACTCCCGGGTCTGGACTCAGTGGTCTGGACTCAGTGGTCTGGACTCCCGGGTCTGGAACCCGGGTCTGGACTCAGTGGTCTGGACTCCCGGGTCTGGACTCGCGGGTCTGGAACCTGGGTCTGGACTCGCGGGTCTGGACTCGCGGGTCTGGACTCAGGGGTCTGGACTCGCGGGTCAGGACTCGCGGGTCTGGACTCGCGGGTCTGGACTCGCGGGTCTGGACTCCCGGGTCTGGAACCTGGGTCTGGAGTCGCGGGTCTGGAACCTGGGTCTGGACTCACGGGTCTGGAACCTGGGTCTGGACTCAGTGGTCTGGACTCCCGGGTCTGGACTCAGTGGTCTGGACTCCCGGGTCTGGACTCACCCAGCGATGTAGAAGCAGCCACGTTGGTTGACGAGCAGATCCCAGAGCAGCTTGGCGTTCTCCGTCACTCGGTGCTGGACGTAGACCTTCTCCTCCTGGGGGGGGGGGGGGGGCAGAGTTGAACTCACACTTGAACTTGTAGGATTTAAGTGATTAAAGGTCAAAGGTCACCACAACCTCACAAACCACCTGTTTGTACCTGTGGAGCTGATTAGAGCTCATTGTTTAAATGATGAAATGATATTTGATTAAAACCCCAGAGTTCAGGTGTGTGTGTGTGTGTGTGTGTGTGTGTGTGTGTGTGTGTGTGTGTGTGTGTGTGTGTGTGTGTGTGTGTGTGTGTGTGTGTGTGTGTGTGTGTGTGTGTGTGTGTGTGTGTGTGTGTGTGTGTGTGTGTGGGGGGGGACCTGGTCTCGTGAGAAGGCCGTGAAGAGGGTCAGATGTCCGGCCTCCGTCAGCTCCTCCCACTCCGACCTGAAGTAGAAGTCCTTGGACCGGGAGCGACAGCCGAAGAACAGGACGTTGGCTGAGGAGGAGAGGAAGAGGAGGATGAGGAGGAGGAGGAGCAGGGAGGAGAGGAAGAGGAGGATGAGGAAGAGGAGGATGAGGAGGAGGAGGAGCAGGGAGGAGAGGAAGAGGAGGATGAGGAGGAGGAGGATGAGGAGGAGCAGGGAGGAGAGGAAGAGGAGGATGAGGAGGAGGAGGAGCAGGGAGGAGAGGAAGAGGAGGATGAGGAAGAGGAGGATGAGGAGGAGGAGTTCCACACGTGAGGTCACAGTGGGAGGGAGCAGATCTCACCGCTCTTTCCCTCGGCGCTCCTCTCTTGTAGCGCCGCCCTGAACGGAGCCACTCCGGTCCCGGGGCCGACCATGACCACGGGCGTGTCCTGCTCCTCGGGGAACTTCAGACTTCCCCTCTTCACCCACAGAGGAACCCGCACGGCCCCTGAGCACCGAGGGGCCACACGTTACAGGATCATCACATCAGGACGAGTTCATTCACTCGCTTTTGTTTTTCTTTTTAACTTTAGAACTTTAACTTTGTTGAGCTCAGTTGGAAGAAAATCGTTTTTTAATCCCATTTTGAATTTTTATGTAAATATCACATTTCAGAAAAGCTGCTTCAGTCTGTGGATCTTGTCCCTGACATGTTTTCTGTGTTCAGATTTGAAACAAACTCCTGATGAGAAGGAGAATGAGCTCAGACCTTGATCCGGGTCCAGCGAGGACAACCAGCTGGAGCAGAGGCCTCTTCGTGGTTTAATCAACTTGGTTTTGTAGCGAACAACAGCGACGAGGATCTGGAGCCGGTTGGGATGAACCTGTGAGAGAGACAACATCATCTGGAGGAAGGATTTCATCTTCTCCTCCATGAACAAACATCCAGGAGAAACACAGAACATGTCTAGTAGTTGTGAGGGAGGAGTCACCTGCAGCGAGGAGGCGATGGAGAAGGACCGAGGCTGGATCTCAGGGAGAAGGTCCAGGAGATAATCCACCTTGAGCTCGGCGGTCGTGTTTGGGAAATCCGCCAAAACCTGCGGAGACACATGAAGCTCAACACGTGGAACCAGAGACGGGTTGAAAGATATGAAGCTTCACACTGAAGGTGATTCGTGACTAGGGTTGCAAAGGGGCGGAAACTTTCCGGTAAATTTCCGGAAACTTTCCATGGGAAGTTAAGCTCGGGAATTTGGGGAATTTTGAAAGAAAAAGAATAAGCTGAGCAATAAAAACATCATTCAAAACTCTATTTTAAAGATGTATGGAACGTTGAGTTTCAACCCTCCACTGGTCATTCTTCCATCACATGCACAGATAACTCCCAGCATGCTTCACTCTACAGCAGGGCTACTGAGGCCTGCTGTAGAGTGAAGGACTAGTCAGGTAAGTTTCCATGATATTACTGGGAAAATATATTAGCATGCTGATTGAGGATTGTTCATCTGTTCATCTAGACTATTTCCATTCATTTATCCATCAATTGTAAAATATGTTTACAGACGATTCCAATTGTTTGGCTAACTATTTATATCTCTGGCATTGCATTAGTGTTTTTTTACAAACTTTGTTCTCATCTTATTCTACAGAACAATGCCACGTGCACTCTCTCATGTGTGGAGACATTTCACCTCATCCAATGTAGAAGGAAAGGCTGTGTACATTTGCAAATACTGTGCAAAGACCTATGTTAAGAATGACACAACGATGCAGAAGCATATAGTCAAGTGCCCAAAGTTTCCTCAGGGCTCAAATCAGCCTATGACACAACAAAATGTTTATATTTATGTCTGTATATGACAAGGTAAATACAGTTAGTATAAATTACCCACAACATTTCCAGTTTATTCCCTTTAATTCCCATGGAAAGTTTGAATATTCCCAGAATTTTGCCTCCCTACTCGTGCTGTAAACGAACATGTGAGTAATGAGGTCCGGTGGCGTGTCACCTCCAGCGCCGTGCGGCGCAGCTGGTTGCAGTAGCTGTGCAGCTCGGCCTGACCTGCAGCCGAGCTGAACTCCAGCAGCTTCTCCCGCTCCAGCTCGTTGGTGGAGAACGTGGACAGCAGCTCGAAGAAGGAGCGGCGAGGCACAGCGCCGATGTCCAGGTAGCTCTCCACCAGGTGGCGCACGGTGCACGGCTGAGGAAGTCCGGCTGGAACTGACAAGTCAAGATAAGATAAGTGGAATGAAGGAAGTCCGGGGTCTCACCGGCGGAGCGTACCCACCTGCGGCGCTGCCCGTGGCGCTCAGCGTGAAGCCGGCGTCTGGATCTAATCTCAGCAGCTGGCAGAACTGTCGGACGTCCTCCGGTGCGTTGCAGGGACGCATGCTCACCACGTCCCCGGCTCCGAACCTGCACACAACACTCTGTGGTGAGGAGGACACGGAGCTGGGACTCGTGTCAACGACATCAAACCTTCACAAACTGTCTTCTCCTGCTCACTGTTCTGAAAACGTTCCGTCTGAGTCAATTCTTACAGGAAGTTGGATCCAGTGATGTCAAACTCTATGAGCCTCACTTCCTGGAAGTGGGACACGTGCGAGACCCTCCTGTTGGACACCAGCCTGGCAGCGAAGGCCTGAGTCTGCTCCGGGCTCCTCAGCCTGGGCTCCGCCTCCTCCTTCACATCATCCAGGAAGTGGAACACGTATGTTGGGGGGAGTCTGCCACACAAAACAACAACAACAACAACAACAAACAGGAAATAACAATCTGCTTCTGAAAGAGTCTCAACCAGCACAACAGGTGGAAACTCACGGTTCATCTTCTCTCAGTGGAGCCAGGTCGGCCACAGACGGATAGAGGAGCAGCACCTCCTCCCAGAAGGAGGCGAGCCACGGGTCGACCACGGCGTCCGGCCTAAACCAGAGGTCACAGCGTCACGGGTTCGATTCCACATGTTATAGATAGATAGATAGATAGATAGATAGATAGATAGATAGATAGATAGATAGATAGATAGATAGATAGATAGATAGATAGATAGATAGATAGATAGATAGATAGATAGATAGATAGATAGATAGATAGATAATACAATATAATAAAATAAAAAATATTGAGGTAGAAAGAATAAAAAAACAGAAACACAAGATAAATAGGTAGATAAGGTGCAGTGGCAAGATGATGGTAATAGTACTGATGATATGATGGTAATGTTATTGTTAGACAGTATATAAAAATAGTACATTATATATAGTATATAATATAACATAATATATATTTATATATGATAGTAATTATACCAATATAATAGCAGCATATAGTAATAATGGCAGCAACAGTATATATAATAATAATAGTAGTAATAATATAATAATAAAATTATAACATGTACACATGTATAAATATGTGTATATAGACTTATATAAACAAAGAATATACAGAGAGTATGATATGATATATGATAGTAGAGGTATAAATCACGCTTGATTCAAACGTACACAATAAAAACCATCAGGATTTGAATGATACAGTTTATGGTTAAACTGTGAAGCTGCTTTGTGAGCTGCTGCCTCAGTTCCACATTGTGTCCGTCATGTCTTCTGAAAAACCAGAAGTAACCATATTTGGAGGATAGGGGGTGGAGCCTGACTGAGAGCTCGAGGACTCGCCCATTGGACGATACTAGCTGTCAATCACACTGTGGTACCCCCCCCCCCCCCCCCCCCCCCCCAGTACTTCCGGTGCTTCATGGTCTGTTTGACTCTAAATGATCCTTCATGATCCAGGTGTGTGGTCTCACCCCAGGTCGTGTTGGTCGTCCACCAGCCCGACAGGAAGCAGCACGCGGGCGCCGAGCTGCGCCAGACGCTTCTGAAGCTTCTTCGCCACGAAGTTGAACCTGAGGACGAAAGCAGCTGAAGCTTTGATCTGCGAGTGATTCTCAACGTGCAGCAGGAGACGAGAAGCGGTGGAGACCACTGACTTGGGATAGGACGAGTCCCCGAGGCCCAGCACGCCACAGTCCAGCCGGCTGAGGGACCCCACGGGTAGAGACTTCTTAAAGAGGAACCTCCAGAAGTTCTGTGGGAGCAAGACGTCAAACGGTCCCTTCAACACTCAGGACTGAGACATGAAGACTCAAATCACACGTTCCCTACTGAGAACAGAAACTGAAGTAGAACTATTGATCTTCTGTATTGAACATGTTGCCCGTGTGTTGTTTGTGTGATGACCTTCATGTTGTCTGGAGCTTCTCCTTGTCCGCAGGTGGAACACACGAAGACCACCAGGGTCTCTGAGATCAGGTCGGCCTGTCGGAGCAGAGGAGACAGGTCAGGTGATTCTCCGTCAGACTCCATCACTGAGACACTGAACGGGTCATGAGGTCACTGACCACGTTGTAGCCGTCCAGAGGAAACAGCCGGACCTGCAGCCGCCTCCTCTGGGCCTGACGCAGGATCCTCTGGGCCGTGTCCTGGGCGGTCCCGGTCTGACTCCCGTACAGGACCAGGAGGCCGGGGGTCCACATCGCCACGGGTCCTCTACACCGAGCAGGAGGACAGAAGAAGAAAAGAGTTGGGTCCCAAATACACAATGTTGTGTTTCCAGTGAATTTAACATGCTCAGGCTGCAGTGGGATATGAATCACACTGAGGTGAAGTAATCTAATATATATATTAATTAACCACTGAGTTTTGAACATGTGACCTTCAGACAAAGATCCTGATGAAGATGATTTTCTTCTAAATGTGATTTCATTGTTTTCATTGATCAGTAACGACTCTCGTGACAGATATTAAACAAACAAGTTGTGATAAATTATTATTTTAAATGTACAAACAGAACAGAGAATACGTGAGTCATCATCAGACACTGTCGTAACTCTCTCGTCCACGTTGCTAGCTGCTAACAGGATAGCTACGAGATATTGAACAATGTATTTTCCGTCTGTACGTGACGTGTGTAATATAAATATAGATATAAAATATAAAAACTACAAACCGCTGCTGCTCCAGAGTCGCTGTTAAATAAAGTCTGATAATAAACAGCTGAGCGAGCACATCACTTCCTTATTCTCAACACTACGTCACACTTTACGGCAAAGCCCGATTCGACTTTTGATTGGCCTGCGCACTAGTGTTGCGTTCAAAGACAAAAAGAAGCTCGGAAACTTGAAATGCCTTTTCGTTCACAGGATGCAGCAACGAGCACATGAACAAAAACAACTTCATCAGAGTAACACCGCGGTGAGCTCACCGGTGATTTTAACAACAACCAGACTCCGATACACGGAGTTCCGGTCTGATAACACAACTTTAACACACAAGTTCTTCTGCTCATCACTTGGATTTAAAGATATACAAATCCAAGTAATGTCGTTTATTGTAGAAAACACACACACAACACAAACTGTGACCTACACACACACACACACACACACACAACACAAACTGTGACCAACATACACATACACACACACACACTAAACACAAACAGTGACCAACGCACACACAGAACACAAACTGTGACCTACACACACACACACACACACACACACCACACACACACACACCCACACAGAACACAAACTGTGACACACGCACACACAACACAAACAGTGACCAACACACACATACACACACACACAAAACATAAACAGTTACCTACACACACACACACACACACACAACACAAACTGTGACACACGCACACACAACACAAACTGTGACCTACACACACACACACACACACACAACACAAACTGTGACCAACACACACACACAAACTGTGACCTACACACACACACACACACACACACACACACACACACACACACACACACACACAGAGGAGATACAATATATTATTATGTTATTATTATGTAATTGTCCTGAATCTGGTTTTAGTTTGAAAGAAAGTGACACAGTTTGTTTAACAAGAGTCTTTTAATATTTTAATCCGACAGAATAAAAAACATTTAATCCAAAAAGATCAAAGTGGGAGAAAGGGGCGTTTCCTTCTCTCCTCCAACGTCAGAGTTTAATTTTTTACAGTGTGGAGCAGGAAGCCTTCAGCTGAAGAAGTGAAAGTAAAAGTCACAACCTGTGAAAAGCTCGGACACGAGTCAACGTTTCTTTGAGCTGAGCTGGTTCCAGATCCCGAGAGAAGATGCTCCACCTCGACTCGGACCTGAAGTCTGGAGGATTCTGCTTTGAAAACAGCCGCAGGTGAGAAACCTGCTCCTGAAGCTGCTGACACAGACACTGTATATCTATAAAACTATATTAACACTGCCTCACTGTAAATATATGCTATGCTAGCTGGCAATCACTTTGTGGTATCCCCCCCCAACACATTCGGTGCTTTATGGTCTGTTTGACTCTAAATGATCATAATTCACTTAATGAACATCAGCTGTTTGAAGACTTGAAACTAGAGACTGAGGCAGAAACTCCTGAATGTTACTGACGTTATGAAGTGAGAAGAAGAGTCACTTTCTATAGAAACTACCAGAGGAGTCGCCCCCTGCTGGTCACGACACAGAAGACAGCTTTCAAGGGCATTGGCTTCACTCTCTGGGTAGACATTATTATAAACAGAGAATGGATGACCCCCCGAAAGTGAAGCCAAATCACCTGGATCGCCCCCTGGTGTCTGGCTGCAGTATAGGTCATAACCCCCCCCCCTCCTCCATGTTAGCAGATGGGATATGAACCAAACTAAGAATCAAAGTAGACGTTAAATAAATGTTTGTAAAGATGTTTCTGTGATTTCAGCTCCTTCTCATCTCTGATGTTTGTTGAAGTTTCTGATCCGTTTGGTTTGAATCAGTTATTTGATGATATGGAAACAGGTGGAGACTGATTGACGGCTGAGGCTCACTCCTGATTGGACGAGACAGTGTTTTGGCAGGTTCCTGATTTCATTGTCAGGAGACTTTTGGGGTTCTACACATCTGTCGTTGCTGTGGAATAATGTGATCAGCTGTTCGGGGGGGGGGGCCCTCAGCTCCAGGCTCACTCACTCTTTAGTGATCGTTCTTCTGTCTGTACTCGTCTGTCACTGTGATGAACCGTTCTCTACCTCCACCTGTGGGCAGCGTACAGAACAGGATGTTCCTGATGCTCCTGATGCTCTTCATCATTTACAGAAATGCAGTGTTGGAGTCCAACTTGTCGGAACTCGGCTTCAAAGCTCCCAGTGCCAGAAAAACCGGGACCACCATCGCTGGGATTGTGTACAAGGTGAGGGTCTCACTCAGACACGTGCAGAGCGACCTGCTGCTCTTCACACCGATCCAGAGGAGCTGAGTGTGTTCTGTCCTCGTCCCTCAGGACGGAGTGATCCTGGGAGCTGACACCAGGGCCACCGACGACATGGTGGTGGCCGACAAGAACTGCATGAAGATACACTACATCGCTCCAAAGATCTAGTGAGTGACACCAGTTAGTTCAGCAGCTTCACAGCGGAAGATGTTTTCAGACAATCAATCGATCAAGTTTGATTTGTTCAGCTCATATTCACAGGTCCCAGTTTGTCTCATGGTCTTTAACAAGGTGAGACGTCCTCTGGTCTTCAACAAGAGTCAAACTACTGAGACCTTTAGCAGGTGAAGAAGGTAGAAACCTCAGAGACACGTGTGAGGACCCGTCTCCAGGAGACACATGTGAGGACACGTCTCCAGGACGGACACGAGTCCAGCAGATGTCTCCTGAGTTAGAGTAGCATCAGAGGAACGTGAGCTGACCTGTGTTGTGTTGTGTTGTGTGTGTTGTGTGTGTGTTGTGTGTCTGTGCAGCTGCTGTGGAGCTGGCGTGGCAGCAGACGCCATCGTCACCACACAGATCTCAGCGTCCAACGTGGAGCTGCACATGCTCAACACCGGGCGCCCCCCCCTCGTCGCCATGGTGACCCGGCAGATGAAGCAGATGCTGTTCAGGTTTGTTGTCTCTGCAGTGAACTGTGTGAAGGAGAAGAACTCAGCAGATCCAGTGGATTCAGGATGTTGGTTATAGATGGTTTGAGATGTTGCGTGATGGTTCCTCAGGTACCAGGGTCACGTGGGCTCGTCTCTGATAGTGGGAGGAGTGGATGTGACCGGAGCCCACCTGTACAGCGTGTACCCTCACGGCTCCTATGACAAGCTGCCGTTCGTCACCATGGGTACGGCTCCTGTTTACTGAAGCTTTCACTTTTATTTCTGGTGACCAAAATAATCCAGGTTCACTCAGGACCAGGATTTAAAAAGTAAACCACACAAAAACATCTGTTCGGTTTTTCCAGATTCGATTTCTTGTGAAAACAAACATATCTCTGTAATTTTAGATAATAAAACATGTTTTTTCCTCAAGTGAATGTAATGCGTTTCTGTAGGAAACCAAATGAGCCCGATAGTGATACCAGAATAAGAAGTGTGTGTTTGACTGGTTTCAGGTTCTGGAGCTGCAGCTGCCGTCGCTGTGTTGGAGGACAGATTCAAACCGGAGATGGAGGTGAGACCATGAATCCAATAAGCAGATGTGAATAGGTTCATCCTAAAGTTATGCTGCCAATAAGACGCGGTAAAAGTCTGCTGTGTAAATATTCCCCAATAATACAAAAACAAAACACAAGTAAAAACACAAATGTGAATCATCTGCACAGAATACACAACCACTGTCTGCTGTGTGTTATATAAATCCTATAATACAGAGTGTGTTTATTCTGATGTGTTGAGGTTGTAATGCTGCATCACAAACATTGACCTTGTTCTACTGGCTTGGTCATGTGACCTGTGATTACTGGCTTGGTCATGTGACCTGTGATTACTGGCTTGGTCATGTGACCTGTGATTATTGGCTTGGTCATGTGACCTGTGATTACTGGCTTGGTCATGTGACCTGTGATTACTGGCTTGGTCATGTGACCTGTGATTACTGGCTTGGTCATGTGACCTGTGATTACTGGCTTGGTCATGTGACCTGTGATTACTGGCTTGGTCATGTGACCTGTGATTATTGGCTTGGTCATGTGACCTGTGTCTCAGCTGGAGGAGGCGAAGCAGCTGGTACGAGACGCCATCGCTGCCGGGATCCTCTGCGACCTCGGCTCCGGCAGCAACGTGGACATGTGCGTGATCAGCGAGGCCGGAGTGGAGCACCTGCGATGCTACGACCAGCTGGCGGTCCGAGGCCAGAGGTGAGCCCCCCCACCCCCCCCCCCCACCAGGCCGAGCTGCTGAGACACGAGGATCTCTGTGTTTGACAGGTCATGTACAAGGTGTGATCCTCCTCTGTGTTTCTTCCAGGGAGGGACGGTACAGGTTCGATCCCGGTACCACTGCCGTCCTGACCCAGACGGTGACCCCTCTGACCCTGGACGTGGTGGACGAGCGTGTCCACGCCATGGACGCCGAGTGACGCCGAGTGACGCCATGGACGCCGAGTGACGCCGGCTCCGATCAGCTGCAATAAAAGCTTTAGTTTTAGTTAAATCACTAACATGAAAATCAGCTTGTTTGTGTTTCTCCTCACGAAGTTAAACGTTCACTTTGTGTCTAACGAACAGTTTCACATTAAAATCTGTTGTTGTAATGATTTCCACTTTCATTGTGTGATTTTTTTATTTATTCAGCTTTATTGCAGAAACAAAAGGTTCATATCTGTGAGCTTTATATTTGCGTTAAGATGAGTAAGTGAATATGTTTAAAGAATCTGTCTGATCTCACCTGACTTTATTTATATGTAGTGTGAAACTGTACAACACTCCGCTCCATATACACTTACTACACATCATATGTGATTTGTGTTAATATAAACCATATTGATATTATATATCATTTTATACAATAATATTGTCTTTTGCACACTCTAGTCCACAGTCCAGTCTACATATTCTTATACTCATAGTATATTATATTACCTATTGTATAGTCAAATACTTATATTTATACCTCTACTATATATCATATATTACATCATACTCTCTGTATATTCTTTGTATATATAAGTCTATATACACATATTTATACATGTGTACATGTTATAATTATTATTATTATTATTATTATATTATTACTACTATTATTATTATATATACTGTTGCTGCCATTATTACTATATACTGCTATTATATTGGTATAATTACTATCATATATAAATATATATTATGTTATATTATATACTATATATACTGTACTATTTTTATATACTGTCTAACAATAACATTACCATCATATCATCAGTACTATTACCATCATCTTGCTTCTGTTTTTATTCTTTCTACCTCAATATTTTTTATTTTATTCTATTGTATTTTAATATATTCTAATATACCGGCTGCTATGACGACTTAATTTCCCTTCGGGGATGAATAAAGTAATCTATCTATCTATCTATCTATGTATCTATCTATCTATCTATCTATCTATCTATGTATCTATCTATCTATCTATCTATCTATCTATCTATCTATCTATCTATCTATCTATCTATCTATCTATCTATCTATCTATCTATCTATCTATCTATCTATCTATCTATCTATCTATCTATCTATGTATCTATCTATCTATCTATCTATCTATCTATCTATCTATCTATCTATCTATCTATCTATCTATCTATCTATCTATGTATCTATCTATCTATCTATCTATCTATCTATCTATCTATCTATCTATCTATCTATCTATCTATCTATCTATCTATCTATCTATCTATCTATCTATCTATCTATCTATCTATCTATCTATCTATCTATCTATCTATCTATCTATCTATCTATCTATCTATCTATCTATCTATCTATATTAAACAGATAACTGTGGATTTAAACTTTCCTCCAGGGTGCGCTTCATCCTTCCACCCGGAGGAGCCGCTGTCTCCACGCGACGTGCTGACAATAGGACCGTTTCGTTCCCGCCCGGCTAAAGTTCTGACGGGTGATTTTCAAGCGCTCTCGCAGCTCGACCCCGCCCCCTCACTGCCCGCTGATTGGCCGAGCCGGAGCAGCGGACAGCTCGACCCCGCCCCCTCGCTGCCCGCTGATTGGCCGAGCCGGAGCAGCGGGCCGTTGGATCTGTTTGAACCCGTCTTGTTCTCCTCTCTTCTGGAGGTCTGACTGAAGGATCCGAACCGCAGACCTGGTCCAGCTCCTCGTGTGAGACCACTTCCGCTTCCCGGAGGGACCCGAGCGGCAGAGACATCACGTGATCCACGTAAAGCTGCTCTTTGGTGAGTTCACTCCGCGTGAGGCCAGCAGGGGGCGAACGCTAGCTGTTAGCATGTAGCCGTTAGCATGTAGCCGTTAGCCAGAGAAGGACAACACCGGTAACTTGACTCGGTGAAATGATCCAGTTTGATCCAGTTTGATCCAGTTTAATACTGCACCTGAGTTCAAACTGAACCTTGTTCACTTCCGGGTCTGATTCTGTTTACATGAGACGATCCTCGTTCAATATGAACCTGAGAAGGTTTGACATCAGGTTCACAGTGGATCCAGGACAGGTACAGGACAGGTACAGGACAGGTACAGGTACAGTAGAACTACAGTCCAGGTACAGTAGAACTCCAGTCCAGGTACAGTAGAACTACAGTAAAGGTACAGTAGAACTACAGGACAGGTGCAGTAGAACTACAGGACAGGTACAGGACAGGTACAGGACAGGTACAGGTACAGTAGAACTACAGTCCAGGTACAGTAGAACTACAAGACAGGTACAGTAGAACTCCAGTCCAGGTGCAGTAGAACTACAGGACAGGTACAGTAGAACTCCAGTCCAGGTGCAGTAGAACTACATTAATGTCCAGGTACAGTAGAACTCCAGTCCAGGTGCAGTAGAACTACGTTAATGTCCAGGTACAGTAGAACTACAGTAAAGTCCAGTTACAGTAGAACTACAGTCCAGGTACAGTAGAACTCCAGTCCAGGTGCAGTAGAACTACATTAATGTCCATGTACAGTAGAACTACAGTCCAGTTACAGTAGAACTACAAGACAGGTACAGTAGAACTACATTAATGTCCAGGTACAGTAGAACTCCAGTCCAGGTGCAGTAGAGCTCCAGTCCAGGTGCTTCCCAGTGCCGGCTCAGAGTCCATGAAGCAGCCTCAGGATTCGTGTCTGAACTTCTCCTCTGGCTGAGCGGAGACGAGAGGAGCATCCAGATGAGAGAGGGAAGCTGGTGTTTGATAGAAGAATAACGAGTGTCTGTCTGTTTTCATTGATAGATCCTGAGACGTCCTCTGTCCTTCAGTCAGACTCTGGTGGACCGGACCTGAGCGTGGACAGACATGCGTCCCGCGCCCTCCAGCAGCCGGCGGAAGAGCAAAGCTCCGAAGCACCGGTCCCAGGTGTCGTCCCCGGGGACGTCCAGAGCCCGGTCCCCGAGGAGGAGGAGCAGTCCAGGTGAGAGGAGCTGAACCCGTGAGGCCGACGTCTGAAGACGAGACAACATCCTCCTGTGTGCATGCAACAGTTTTATTATTATTAGAAAATAAATTCCACCTTTTCGATACAACAGGAAAAACTCTGTCCCCTTTTAAAACGTTTATCAGAATCAGTCCATACTCCAGAAGCTAATCCTCTGTCTGTGTTTCCAGTCGTGACTCCCAAGAAGAGACGGTTCCGACCAGGCACGAAGGCCTTGATGGAGATCCGCAGGTACCAGAAGAGCACGGACCTTCTGCTCAGGAAGGGACCGTTCTCTCGCCTGGTGAGTCGCTTCGTCTTCAAACCACACGGAGAAACATGAGCACTGGAGGTCATGTGGAACCTCAGGCCGAGCTGAAGCCTTTAGAACACAGGGGGCGGTTTGAATGGAGAGACAGTGGGACTGAAGCTCTGTGTGTGAGGACCTGGAGGGACAGAGGGACAGACGTCTCTGAATGGAGTCAGTATCTCTCTATACACTGAGACCTAGAGGAACATGGAACATTGTGGAATAAATCAATGTAGATATTATTATTCCGCTCTATGCTCTCCACAGTGTAACATTGGTGGAGATTGAACATTCACAATGAGAGGTGCAGTTTAAAAGCAGAAACTTAAACTGTGTCTGTTTTGAAAAACACAAAAGAACTTCCTGTTTTTGTTCAGGTTCGTGAGGTTTGTCAAACTTACTCCAGAGAGTCTCTCCGCTGGCAGGTCTACGCTCTGCTCGCCCTGCAGGAGGTGAGAAGCTGCCTCCACCACCAAGCTAACAGGCTTTATAATATCTACTTCTTTGTCATCATTTTGAATACATTTCTCTCCTCCTGCATCGATATAATTCAGATAAAGTTGCTTAATATACAACGTATTGCTCAACATTGAAGTGTGAATGTTTCTTTAGTCCGGTTCCCTGCTCCTCCTTCCCTCAGGCTGCAGAGGCGTTTCTCGTGCTGCTGTTCTCGGACGCCAACCTGTGTGCGATCCACGCCAAGCGAGTGACCCTGTTCCCCCGGGACATCCAGCTGGCCCGGAGGATCCGCGGCGTGGACGCGCTGTGAAGACGCCTCACCAGGACCGCAGCAGGAACCAGATGATCTCCACCAGTTTAAACCTTTCACCTGTTTTTGGGGTTAGGGTTACAAAATGTGGTTCTTATAATTCTTGAGACATTTTTTTTAATTTTTTAACTTCAGAAGTGTTTAAGAAGATTGTCCTTTGATTTTATACATTGTTAGTGATCGCTCCTCTGTGATGTATCATTGACGTGTAAATGTTGCTCTATAATTCATAGAAAGTTATTTTTTTAATAAAAATCCATTTTCTTCCTATTAAACGTGATGTGTTATTTCTGGACACCAGCAAAGATTTAATGTCAGTCGTTTTGTTTCTGTTCAACACAATAAGAGTAAATAACGACGCGTCTCCACTTCAATGAATGAATATCTCTGTGAACAAGATAATATCTGGTGTATATATATGCTTTTTGATTAAAATTACACAAATATTTGTATCTTTATCAGCCCGCCTATGACTTATTAATCAAAAAAACATCTGTTCCATTTTCAAGATTCGTTTTCTTGTGTAAACAAACATATCTCTGTAATTTTAGAAAATAAAAAAAAAATTCTCAAGTGAATGTAATGCGTTTCTGTAGGAAACCAAATGAGCCCGATAGTAATACTAGGATAAGAAGTGTGTGTTTGCCTGGTTTCAGGTTCTGGAGCTGCAGCTGCCGTCGCTGTGTTGGAGGACAGATTCAAACCGGAGATGGAAGTGTTGTGCAATAGGAGTAGACTTGACGTTGGCTAATTATTAATAATCATGAAATATGATTATTAAAATAATAAAAATTATCTATCAAAAATAATCAAACTATTAATTGAAGATGATCAGTAATCAAATAACAATAAAACCACTAATGAGAAAATAGGAATTATCAATTAGAAAGTACAAGCTATCAATTAACAATGATAAGGTTATCAACCAAGAATAATGAAAATAATTAGTCAAAAACAATAAAATTATCAATTTAAGAATAATACTATCTATATTAATAATTGAGAGAGGGGGGCACCACCCTGGTTTCCAGGGACCAACATATCAAGCTATAATTATCAGTCTCATAATGATAAATGTCAAATTAATAATGTCAATATTTTAATATTAACGATTACTTAATAAACAGTGAAGGCTTCTAAGTTCGAGCACAGGCAATCATAATCCAGCTGCAATCACACACTTATGCACAAATAATCACAGACTACAGATACTTTAATTACAGAAGTATTTATTAAAAAGGGGAAATAAAGTTATAATGTTATTCAATGATTTATCATTTTAACAAGCTCCGATATTTCAAAGATAAACACAGCAGCAGCACTTATCACAATTCAGAAAATACATGTAGAACCTGCGGTCTACCTATGTATGTCTGTCTCTGTGTGTGTGTGTCTGTGTCAAAGTGTCTCTGTGTGTGTGTGTGTCCATGTGTGTGTATGTGAAATAAAGTTAGTGTTATTTAATGATTTATCATTTTAACAAACTCCCATATTTCAAAGATAACAACAGCAGCTTATCACAATTTAGAACACGCATGTAACCTCTGGTCCATCTATGTGTCTCTGTGTGTGTGTATCTGTCTGTGTCTATCAAAGTGTCTGTGTGTGTGTGTGCGTGTGTGTGTGGGTGTGTGTGTGTGAGAGAGCGAGAGAAAAGAAAGGGGGCGTGGCGATGACGCAGTCACATCTAAGATGGCGGCCGATCATGATTCGTGGAATCAAGGCCTAAAAACTCTCAAAATGGCGGATTGACTACAAAACAAGATGGCGGAGCCGTTATGAATTTAGAGCCAGGATGGGAGGAGAGAGAGCGGAGGCGTGGCAATAATAGACTCAAAATGGTGGGTTAACTTGCGTTATTCAAGATGGAGTCTATGTTAATGACCCCATGTGGCCGGAGCGCACACTGGTGGTCGTCACATGAATTACACAAAGGAAATTTTAGACATTGTCTCTGCTTGGCTTTGGGGGCCGAATGGTTTCCAGATGTGTTCAGCCTCTCTAAGCATAGATTTAACTATGTGACATGAACTGTATTATAAATACAGATCGGAAGTGTGTATAGGTCGGTTTAGAAGGAGAGAGAGAGAGAGAGAGAGAGAGAGAGAGAAAACATGTAAGGAGAGTTCAAAGAAGCTCTTAAAAATACGCCTGAGATGAGTTAACAGTGATTCACCCCTCAGCCCTCAAGCGAGCGTTGTGGGCCGAGGTTCTGATCGGTGAAATCATTGCAGACTCACACAGACGTTAACAGTGCGGGCGGAGGCGCTTCTCGCGGCCTCATTTACTGCAACACAAAATATTGCCATCAGACCGGAAACCGGAAGTGGCTGGCTCGGAGTAGTGGCCGGCTAAAACAATGGAACACGGAGGTTCCATCAACAAAATACACTCAAGTATTAAATCAATACGCTACGTATTAAAACTAACATCTGCCCAGACAACATAAGTCTCTTACTGTACCACCCTCGCGGTGTGTCTGCGCCTCGGCGCGAATGTGTCGGGGGCCAGTGAATCACGTGGTCTCTCTCACGAGCGGAGCTCCGGAGCTCAGCCGCTGGACCGGACAAGGAGCGGATTTTCTCGTGCTCCGTGACGGGATGAACGTCGTCCTTCTTCTTCAGGGATGTGGAGCTCGTGCTCCTCAGCGGAATGAATCTCGCGCTTCTGCAGGGGACGGGTCTTATCGCCTCCATTAGTTTACTGAGTCGTCTGGTATAGCCTCGGGAGGCCTAGTGGTAACTTCAGCGTTGGAGTAGAAAAAGAGGACAAAGAGTTAGTTGCCTCCTTAAGTTGCTGGGTTAACTAGTGAGACCCCGGGGGGGGGGTCTCGTTGTCACATCAGCATCGGAGTAAAAAGAGAAAGGTTTCTGGGAGCACAGCCTTTTTAAGTCATGTTCCAGGTGACTCCCCCCTGGGAGGAGGGGTCAGGGGTCAGTGTGGCCCCCGGCCAATTGAGTTGTCAGGATTTGGCCCCCAGGGGCGGGCTTACAGTGGGGGACCCAGGAAGTGATTTTCTCTCACATGGAGATAAGATCTCCATGCTGGATTTTTAAATGTAAGGGGTCTCCTGAGGCCAGTTCCCAAGTTTTACGACTCTTTGTTATAAGTCAGATCACTGGGAACTCAGTCCCAACAGAGGTGAGACCATGAATCCAATAAGCAGATGTGAATAGGTTCATCCTAAAGTTATGCTGCAAATAAGACGCGGTAAAAGTCTGCTGTGTAAATATTCAACAATAATACAAAAACAACACAAGTAAAAATAGAACTCAGCCATGGCTCTAGGACAAACCCCAACTCCAGCATAGAGCGGCTGAGTGAATGTGGTCTGGACTCTGGAGGAGAGTCATGGTGTCAGAGACGCTGTAGAAGGACAGAACACCTGCTCTGTGATCCAGGTACACTCCTACTCTGGAGGACACAGGACCTGACACTAGAGTGTTGATCCTGTTGTAATGAAAATCATAACTGTTTCCATCATAATATAATGACCAAGATTTATCATTGCATCCAAATAAACATTCTGTGCCTCCTGCTCTGCTGATATTCTTGTATGTGACTGCTACACCAACTCCTCCTCTCACCCCCACCTTCACCTCCACCTCCAAGTAACAACGTCCAGTCAGACTCTATCTACTCAGGACCTGAGGCCAATAAGTGAATCTGTCTGGGTGATCAGAATAAGACTGATCTTCACTCATCCATGTTACTTTTCTGTTTCCCTCAGATAATAACAGCTCCTTGTGTACTGTGTTTGGATCCAGTGTGATTTCCTGTGAATATTTTAAGAAGTCAGCTCTGGTCTCTGGCTCTGGTTGTCGCAGTAAAACATCCACTTGAGACACAATCTGTAAAATCTCTGTCTCTGTCTCACTCAGAATGTCCTGTAGTCGACCTCTGACCTGTGACACAGCTGCTGTCACGTCCTCAAAGTCCCTCAGAGGACGGATCCTGATGCTGGATGAGTGTGTAGATCCACTGAGTGGTGACAGTGAGGGGTAGTTGTGTAGAAGCTGGTTGTGATCCTCTGTGTCTGAGAGCTGCTTCAGTTCATGGACTTTCCTCTTCAGCTCAGTGATCTCCTGCTCCAGTCTCTCCTGAAGCTCTCTGACTCGACTCACTTCAGAAGCTTTTTGGAAAACTTCTTTGAAATTACTCAAAATCTTTTCAAATTTATTTTCAGCCCTATTTGGCCTGATTTCCAAAGTGTTTTTTAAGTCCAGTACAAAATTGCATAGCATTTGTATAAATATTTCCATCATAGCATACAAACAAACTTTTTCCGATGATGTCTATTTGATGAAATATCATGTTGTGCGACCATCAACAAAGGACCAATTTGGGGCTTTGATGCTGAAATCCATTCAAAGGCAGGAAGTTGAATCATGCACCATTTTGCCGAGGACCCATGGAAGAAAGAACAGGTTTGTAGCTCTCTCTAACCTATAACCTTTTTAAGAGCTGGTATGTAGTTGCCACATTTGGATATCATGTGGTGCGACCTCAAAAAAACTATGAATTTTAAGGTATTTCCTCAAATATATATTTTCATCATACATTTCACTGACCTTTTGTGCTAACCTAGCTTGTTTTCTTTAGGAGTCCAATTCTGTGCCTGTTAATTTTGACTGAACTAGAAACTATCATGTGGTGCGACCAAATATCATGTGGTGCAACCATTGCAGAGGGTTTTACATGATAGATACATGTCCTAGATTATTATTTAGAAAATATTTTTATGCAATTTGCTAATTGTTTCCTAATAATTCAGAAACAATGGTTTGTTTAATGTTGTACTATATCATGATAAAATATCGCCAACAAATTTTAAGCATGTTATTTCACTGTAATTATTCATTTATTATTTATTTATGTATATATATATAACTGTTTTAATCTATTTTACCAGATGCCACTTCCAAGCCAAATAAAAACCGCTCGCCATAGGCAGCGTGTTGATTCTGACCCTGCAGCAAGAGCAAGTACCTGTCTCGGAGAAGGTATGTTAAAACTTTGAAAAATTGAAAACTACAAATAAAGCCACATGAAGTACTTCTTGCTTTTATGTGTTTTTCATAACCTGGAGGAAATGCATTTTTTCCTTAAAATGTTAATTTGCTGTCATCTATAATTAGTCCAAAACAACTTTAAGATTTATGGCATGATGATTTCAGATACCAGAGGAGGAGACAGCAGGGACAGATTCCATATGCCAAGTCAAGTGAGCTGACAGAGAGAGAGAAAAAGAAACAGAGAGAGAAATGGAGGGCTTACCAGGGGCGTTTCTAGGATTGAAAGAAAGGGGGGCTTAGCCCCTAAGGATGCTCAATGTTTGCGCCAATTTTTTTTGGGCTCATTCGGCGCAGCGGATATCCATTGTTTCAGACAGTTCATAGATTGGTTCAATCAGAAAGAGTGTGATTTTTCTCTGTATCTTTGCTTGCATTCATTCAGTATAAGATAACAGAAGAGACAGAATTTCAGGGTCATTGTGAAATTTGAAAACACAAATATGAACTTTTCTCAAATAGAGAGAAATAATTTTCCTGCTTGTAAAGGAAAGACGGATATACTTGTTTTCATATCCGCGTCACTCCCAAATCCTACTTCTTAAAGGGAGCACACACAATGGATGGAGAATGGACCTGCTAGTGTCAACCTCTGAGTTGTTTATTTGTTGTATTATGAGCAGAAGGGAATAAGATATATATAAGACAATACACAAAAATACATTCAAATTATTTCAAAAATAGAATCCAATGCACAGGAGATTTTAGAAAATGTAATCATGTTTCCATGGCCATAGTCATACCATTGAGAAAACATGAATGTTCAGTGCATTCCATTCGAGCTCACTGGAGACATTTTCTAACAAAATAGCTAGCTAGCTAGCTTAGTGTTAACATAGCTCATTACAATATTCCCTTTCATTTGCCTCAAATAAACCTAAATTTAAGCAGGTAACAATCGTTAACAACTACAGATAGCCACATTCTGTAACCACCTGTACTTACAATTTCACTCCGTGCATCATTTACTATGAGCTAAACTCCTTGGCTGTAATCCTGTGTCTTGCTAAAAAAAATTTAAAATAAAACAAAATCCCAATAATTATTTGGGGGGGCTGAAGAACATTTTAGGGGGGCTTCAGCCCTTCCATATGTAGGCCAGGTCCTTGAAGTTGTGGGAGAGAAAATCCAGGTAAGCTCCATGTGTCAGTCTGGTGAAAAGAACTTTTATCTGGCCACAAACTCCAGATGTAATTTCCTATGATAAGCAAGATGTCCAAGCTGTTATTTCAGAACCTGAGCCAGCAACCTCACGCTGCTCTAGGTAGAGCATCCAAGATTGGACAAAGTTCAATAAGGTCTTGGGTTAAAGAAATGCCTGCGATTTAAACCAAGTGCACCACATTAACAGGTCAAGTTTAATGAAATGTTTGTTCACAGCAATGTGTGTTGCACTTAAATGTTTGTGAGTTTTTGTTGAAGAAAAATGTATATATAATGTTTGTGTTCATAAAAGTTCTATCAAATTTGAATAAAATCTGGTTTAAATACATTTTTTGAATGGAATTTATGGTTTATTGGTCTCTTTAAACAATAGGAGGTTTTCATATCATTTGGAGCGACCAATAATAGCAAGACCTGTAATAAATTCTGAGTGAAATATCAAATTTCTGTGGCTGAAATATTAATCACTGATACAATATGCTTAAATGAATGGATTTTTTTTACATTTTTTGTCAGTTTTATGGGCTTTAC
This sequence comes from Limanda limanda, assembly GCF_963576545.1. Taxonomy (NCBI): domain Eukaryota; kingdom Metazoa; phylum Chordata; class Actinopteri; order Pleuronectiformes; family Pleuronectidae; genus Limanda; species Limanda limanda. The sequence continues at coordinate 462,426 of NC_083636.1, forward strand.
AGGAAAAATAAGTCTGGTAACTACATTTAAGAAGGGGACTGTGACAAAAATATGAGATAATTATTTACAAAAACTCAAATGAAATGCAATTACTTTGTTTCTAATGACTTTATAGTATTGAAAAATTGAAAAAAAAGTAAAGCATATTAAGGAAATAAATTAATTTTAAGATAAATCACGGTCGCACCAAATTACATTTTTTGAGGCCACGGCCAATAAATCCAGGTGAAAAAACACTAAAATCACTTAATTTGAAATTCTTATATGATTTTATGTGTACACAACATTCCTAATGTCTGAACAATTATAATAGATTTTATTATTTTTTGTATTTTAAAATTGGCCTGTTGAAATCCTTTTACGTCATTGACCCAATAATGAACCTCCTCCTCCTCCTCTTCCTCCTCTTCCTCCTCTTCCTCTTCCTCTTCCTCCTCCTCCTCCTCTTCCTCTTCCTCCCCCTTCCTCCTCCTCCTCCTCTTCCTCCTCCTCCTCCTCTTCCTCTTCCTCTTCCTCTTCCTCTTCCTCTTCCTCTTCCTCTTCCTCTTCCTCTTCCTCTTCCTCTTCCTCTTCCTCCTCCTCCTCCTCCTCCTCCTCCTCCTCTTCCTCCTCCTCCTCCTCCTCCTCCTCCTCTTCCTCCTCAGCCCATTCAAGATGCCTGGATCATCTCAGACCAGTTGCCTGGGACCATGGCCCAAGGACGTGGGCATCATCTCCATGGAGCTGTACTTCCCGTCCCAGTACGTGGACCAGACGGAGCTGGAGCAGCACGACGGCGTGGCAGCCGGCAAATACACCATCGGCCTGGGCCAAGCTCGCATGGGCTTCTGCTCGGACTGCGAGGACATCAACTCCTTGTGTCTGACGGTGGTCCAGAGGCTGATGGAGAGGAACGGCCTGTCCTACGACAGCGTGGGTCGGCTGGAGGTCGGCACAGAGACCATCATCGACAAGTCCAAGTCCGTGAAGACGGCCCTCATGCAGCTGTTCGAGGACTCGGGCAACACCGACGTGGAGGGCATCGACACCACCAACGCCTGCTACGGCGGCACGGCGGCGCTCTTCAACGCCGTCAACTGGGTGGAGTCCAGCTCATGGGACGGTGAGTCCATGAACTCACTTCATCTTCATATCTTTTACCAGAGCTGCATGTATTTATATCAAATTATGATGTTTCTATGGTAGATATTATCGCTGCTATTGTTACCAACTTCCAAACAACAAACTGATTCTTTAAATTCTCGCCCTGGAAAGGCTGGAACCAGCTCATGTTGAGAGTTAAAGATGACTGGAACAATAAAACTGTTATTAAATGTTCAACGTGCCAGTTTCTAAAGGTCAAAGTTACTTCTTCATAGCTAAAAGTATCAAATCCTCACCGAGGCTGGAAGCAGCAGATGTTGTTTTCTGAGAATGAATCTGCAGAAATGTAAAGACCGATATTTAACACGTTAACGTTCAGACGGAGCAGTTTAACTCGTCTTTTAGGTCGACTAGGAAAAGTGTTATGATTCATATTAATGAAATAAAACCTGACTTGTCAGCATATTGTTGACTGTGATCTCGTCCTGTTCTGTGCGCCTGCTGCCTCTAAGCTGCTGAGACTCTGTGTGTCAATAGATTCTCTTGCTGTCTCCTCTCTGCAGGCCGTTATGCTTTGGTGGTAGCAGGGGACATCGCAGTCTACGCAACAGGAAGTGCACGGCCCACAGGTGGCGCTGGTGCAGTGGCCATGCTGGTGGGACCGGACGCACCTCTGGCCTGTGAACGAGGTCAGTGAGCTGCTTGTTGACTTATTGATAAGCTCTCACTGTGGTCTCCCTGACCCCATCGTCCTCATCCCTCCTGATCGAGTCACTGACCTTTGATTTAATCAAGAGCCCAACAGAGTGATACGTGGATATTGTTCAGTATTTATTACAAAGAAAGATCAATAAACCTGATTTTAAATGATTGTCTGTGGTGCAGGTCTGCGAGGAACTCACATGCAGCACGCGTATGACTTCTACAAGCCGGACCTGATGTCGGAGTACCCTGTGGTGGACGGCAAGCTGTCCATCGAGTGCTACCTGGGGGCCTTGGACCGCTGCTACTCAGTGTATCGCAACAAGGTCCACGCCCAGTGGCAGCGAGGTGGGTGTGTCTTCATCTGCTTATCACAGCACGCTGTTTGGTCAGGGGGAGGGTCCCTCTGGAGAGTAGAGTCCCTCTGGAGAGTAGAGTCCCTCTGGAGAGTAGAGTCCCTCTGGAGAGTAGAGTCCATCTGGAGAGTAGAGTCCCTCTGGAGAGTAGAGTCGTCCCTCTGGAGAGTAGAGTCCCTCTGGAGAGTAGGGTCCCTCTGGAGAGTAGATTCCCCTCTAGAGAGTAGAGTCCCTTTGGAGAGTAGAGTAGTCCCTCTGGAGAGTAGAGTAGTCCCTCTGGAGAGTGGAGTAGTCCCTCTGGAGAGCAGAGTCCCTCTGGAGAGTAGAGTCCCCTCTGGAGAGTAGAGTCCCCTCTGGAGAGTGGAGTAGTCCCTCTGGAGAGTAGAGTCCCCTCTGGAGAGTAGAGTCGTCCCTCTTGAGAGTAGAGTCGTCCCTCTTGAGAGTAGAGTCGTCCCTCTTGAGAGTAGAGTCGTCCCTCTTGAGAGTAGAGTCGTCCCTCTTGAGAGTAGAGTCGTCCCTCTTGAGAGTAGAGTCGTCCCTCTTGAGAGTAGAGTCGTCCCTCTTGAGAGTAGAGTCGTCCCTCTTGAGAGTAGAGTCGTCCCTCTTGAGAGTAGAGTCGTCCCTCTTCAGAGTAGAGTCGTCCCTCTGGAGAGTGGAGTTTCCTCTGGAGAGTGGAGTTTCCTCTGGAGAGTGGAGTCCCCTCTGGAGAGTGGAGTCCCCTCTGGAGAGTGGAGTCCCTCTGGAGAGTAGAGTCCCTCTGGAGAGTAGGGTCTCTCTGGAAAGTAGAGTTCCTCTGGAGAGTAGGGTCCCTCTGGAGAGTAGAGTAGTCCCTCTGGAGAGTGGAGTCCCCTCTGGAGAGTAGGGTCTCTCTGGAGAGTAGAGTCCCTCTGGAGAGTAGAGTCCATCTGGAGAGTAGAGTCCATCTGGAGAGTAGAGTCCCTCTGGAGAGTAGAGTCCCTCTGGAGAGTAGAGTCCCTCTGGAGAATAGAGTCCCTCTGGAGAGTAGAGTCCATCTGGAGAGTAGAGTCCCTCTGGAGAGTAGAGTAGTCCCTCTGGAGAGTAGAGTAGCACCTCTGGAGAGTAGAGTAGTCCCTCTGGAGAGTAGAGTCCCCTCTGGAGAGTAGAGTAGTCCCTCTGGACAGTAGAGTCCCTCTGGAGATTTGGTACTCTGGAGAGTGGAGTAGTCCCTCTGGAGAGTAGAGTCCCTCTGGAGAGTTGTTCCTCTGGAGAGTAGAGTCCCTCTGGAGAGTAGAGTTCACTTCATGTCCAGCTCTACACTTCACACTGACCTGTGAGTCGATCACCAGAGACGGTTCAGGATGTGTTTGATGTCCGGTGTGAACAGACCAACGAACACTGATCTCATGGGAACGCTCTGTAAATCACCTGTTCTCCTTCTCCTTCTGGACAGAGGGCTTGGAGAAGCGCTTCAGCCTGGAGGACTTTGGTTTTCTGGTCTTTCACTCCCCGTACTGCAAGCTGGTGCAGAAGTCGTTGGCCAGACTGATGCTGAACGACTTCCTGAGCCACCCGAGCCCCAACACCGAGACGGGAGCCTTCACCGGCCTCGACGCCTTCAGGTACGCTCAGAGCGAAGCGGAGTTTAGATCCTTCCAGGAAACAGACCTGAGGACCATAGGAGCAGTCGTTGTGGAAAGCAGACGTGTTGAAGATGGATTGTGAAGTTCTGTGTTGCTGTGTGTGCTTGAACGACAGAGATGTTCGACCAGAAGAAACCTACTTCGACCGGGATGTGGAGAAGGCGTTCATGAAGGCCAGTGCCGATCTGTTTGAGAGGAAGACCAAGGCCTCTCTGCTGGTCTCCAACCAGAACGGGAACATGTACACGCCCTCCGTCTACGGCTGCCTGGCCTCTGTCCTTGCACAGTACGTCTCGGTGTCAGTCCTCTCGTGCACTACCCTCGTGCACTTTGTACAAGATGCTGTCTGATGGAATCAGTGTGACAGGGAGTTTGTTGCCTTGTGTTGCAGACACACAGCGTCGCAGATCGCAGGACAGAGGGTCGGACTTTTCTCCTACGGTTCAGGATTTGCTGCGACTCTGTATTCTCTCCGCGTCACACAGGACCACACCCCCGGTGAGTCATCACACACACATTATAAGCTGGCAGAACCTGACACTTGTGTGTTCCTCCATGTGAAATGTTTTGTTTTGTTCCAGGATCGACTTTGGACAAACTGGTGTCGAGCCTGAGCGACCTGAAGGTCCGACTGGACTCCAGGAGGAAGGTCTCACCTGCCGTCTTCTCTGAGAACATGAAGCTGAGGGAGGAGACGCACCACTTGGGTAACGCCCCCGCTGCTCCTGTCCCTCTCACAAAGAGCCAATCACCAGCCGGTCTGTCGGGACGTTCTCATCAACTCTTTAAAACCTCTTTCCACTCTGTCCTCACAGCCAGCTACGTCCCCCGAGGCTCGGTGGACGACCTGTTCCCGGGGACGTGGTACCTGACGCGAGTGGACGACAAACACCGCAGGGAATACGCCCGCACGCCTCTGGACCGAGACCTGCCGGTTCCGACCAGGCACGAAGGCCTTGATGGAAATCTGCAGGTACCAGAAGAGCACGGACCTTCTGCTCAGGAAGGGACCGTTCTCTCGCCTGATGAGTCGCTTCGTCTTCAAACCACACGGAGAACATGAGCCGTGGAGGTCATGTGGAACCTCAGGCCGAGCTGAAGACTTTAGAACAAGGAGCGGTTTGAATGGAGAGACAGTGTGTCATGCCTTCTGCCTCACCTGCCTACTAGGCTCTCTCTCTCTCTCTCTCTCTCTCTCTCTCTCTCTCTCTCTCTCTCTCTCTCTACATGTCCACAAGAAGGGCCTGAGCCAGCTTTACTTCCTGAGGAGGCTCAGGTCCTTCAATGTCTGCAACAAGATGCTGCAGATGTTCTATCAGTCTGTTGTGGCGAGCACCATCTTCTCTGCTGTGGTGTCCTGGGGTGCGGGCATCAAGGCGAAGGACGCCAACAGACTGAGAAAACTCATCAGGAAGGCAGAGTCTGTGGTTGGCTCTAAGCTGGTCACCCTGGAGGAGGGGGTGGAGGACAGGATGCTGGCAATCATGGACAATCCCTCTCACCCCCCCCACACAAATCACTGGACAAGCTAAGGAGCAGCTTCAGCCACAGACTCATTCAACCCCCCCGCTGCTCGAAGGAACGATACAGGAAGTCGTTCCTCCCAACCGCAATAAGACTGTACAACTCCTCCCCCTCTGTCAGAGCCACCATCACAGAACTGCACTAAACCTGTCTCCTGCACTGTGTACCTGTACAACACTCTGCTCCATATACACTTCACATCATATGTGATATGTGTTCATATACACCATATTGATATTATATATCATTTTATACAATAATATTGTCTTTTGCACACTCTGTCTACATATTCTTACACTCATAGTATATTATATTACCTATTGTATAGTCAAATACTTATATTTATACCTCTACTATATATCATATATTATATCATACTCTCTGTATATTCTTTGTATATATAAGTCTATATACACATATTTATACATGTGTACATGTTATTATTATTATATTTACTATTATTATATATACTGTTGCTGCCATTATAACTATATACTGCTATTATATTGGTATAATTACTATCATATATAAATATATATTATGTTATATTATATACTATATATACTGTACTTTTTTTATATACTGTCTAACAATAACATTACCATCATATCATCAGTACTATTACCATCATCTTGCCACTGCACCTTATCTACCTATTTATCTTGTGTTTCTGTTTTTTATTCTTTCTACCTCAATATTTTTTATTTTATTCTATTGTATTTTATTGTATTCAAATATACCGGCTGCTATGACGACTTAATTTCCCTTCGGGAATGAATAAAGTAATCTATCTATCTATCTCTCTCTCTCTCTCTCTCTCTCTCTCTCTCTCTCTCTCTCTCTCTCTCTCTCTCTCTCTCTCTCCCTCTCTCTCTCTCTCTCTCTCTCTCTCTCTGTGCTGGAGTTGGGGCCTTGATTGACCAGCTGCCTTTAAAAGCTCCACTCCTGCTCTCAGTCTTCGCGGACTATAGACTCAGTTCATGTCGGTTCTAGAAACGTTCTGAAACATCCTGTTAGTCCCGTGTCCTGACGTCTGTCTTCCTGCTCAGGACCAGCTGCTGGATCATTGCCCCGACTCCAGCTCCAGAGTTCTGCCTACCTGCCTGCCTGCTTGCTTTATTGGACATTCCAATAAACCTCAGTTGACCTTACTCCTGTCTCTGCCTCTTTGTCCAAAACCTGGCCCTTAACACAGAGGGACTGAAGCTCTGTGTGTGAGGACCTGGAGGGACAGAGGGACAGACGTCTCTGAATGGAGTCAGTATCTCTTTATACACTGAGACCTAGAGGAACATGGAACATTGTGGAATAAATCAATGTAGATATTGTTATTCCGCTCTATGCTCTCCACAGTGTAACATTGGTGGAGATTGAACATTCACAATGAGAAGTGCAGTTTAAAAGCAGAAACTTAAACTGTGTCTGTTTTGAAAAACACAAAAGAACTTCCTGTTTTTGTTCAGGTTCGTGAGGTTTGTCAAACTTACTCCAGAGAGTCTCTCCGCTGGCAGGTCTACGCTCTGCTCGCCCTGCAGGAGGTGAGAAGCTGCCTCCACCACCAAGCTAACAGGCTTTATAATATCTACTTCTTTGTCATCATTTTGAATACATTTCTCTCCTCCTGCATCGATATAATTCAGATAAAGTTGCTTAATATACAACGTATTGCTCAACATTGAAGTGTGAATGTTTCTTTAGTCCGGTTCCCTGCTCCTCCTTCCCTCAGGCTGCAGAGGCGTTTCTCGTGCTGCTGTTCTCGGACGCCAACCTGTGTGCGATCCACGCCAAGCGAGTGACCCTGTTCCCCCGGGACATCCAGCTGGCCCGGAGGATCCTTGAGACATTTTTTAAATTTATCATAAGTTGGCAAAATATCATCAGAATGACAAGTTCAGGTCCATTGAGTCGCCTTCAGAAGTGTTTAAGAAGAGGGAAAATTCTCCTGTGCTTTTATACATTTGTAAATTAATTTAAAACCCTGTGTTTTACTGTAATCACTCCACTGTGATGTATCAATGACGTGTAAATGTTGCTCCATAATTCATAGAAACGTAATTTCTTAATAAAAAGTAATTTTCTTCCTATGAAACGTGATACCAGCAAAGATTTAATGTCAGTTGTTATGTTTCTGTTCAACACAACAAGTGTAAATAACGTGTCTCTGCTTCCTATATATCAATTAATGAATATCTCTGTAAACAAGATAATATCTGGTGTGCACGTTTGCACTATATATATATAAAAATGCTTTTTGATTCAATTACACAATTTTTTTTATCTTTATCTGCCCGCCTATGACGTATTAATATAAATAAGTAGAATCTGCCCCGCCCACACTGACTAACTCTCCAGCAAGTGATAGACAGACAAAAGAGCCAATGGCGTTTCGTCTGTTCAAAGGTCAGCCTGTGATTAGACGTTTCATTTCCTGTTGTAAATAACATGAAACTGGGAAATCATAGCAGGAAACAGGTGACATGATATAAAGTGCAGCTCAGTCACTTCATCCCAGGTCCGAGGTGTCAGAGTCCGTGGAAGTGAAACACATCGAACAGGTTCACCGACAGGTTCCTCCTCGTGTCCTCCGGTCAGTCACCTCGTCTGTTACTCTCGTTGAAACGTTCATATCATACACAAGTGCTCGTTTCTCCGGTGGACCGTGAACGCAGCACAAACAGCAGAGCCTGAAGTTGACGAGAAGAAGAAGAAGAAGAAGAAGAGGAGGAAGAGGAAGAAGAAGAAGAGGAGGAAGAGGAAGAAGAAGAGGAAGAGGTGAAGGACGAGGACGAAGAGCAGGAGGAAGAGTTGAGCTAGTTCCTCTGCTGCGGACTCGGACCTGCTTCTCATGTGGATGACGTGCAGCGGACACACACGGAAGTAGCCCCCCCCCCTGCCTCCTTCTCCGGCTGCTGTGAGAGACTCCGTCGGGATGTTTTCAACCAACATGGAAACCAAGAGAGTGGACATCCCGTCCGGGGTCCTAGACGATCTCTGCAGGTAGCACCGACACAATCACCGACACAATCACCGACACGGTGTCTCCATGAAGACGGTCACTGTGGAGCAGGAGGCAGCAGCGTTGTTGTTGTTAGCTCAAGTTAGCTTAGCTTAGCTGCCGTAACACGTTGTCTGTAGTTGTTGTTGTTAGCTTAGCTGCTGTTACACATTGTCTGTAGTTGTCTGTAGTTGTTGTTGTTAGCTTAGCTGCTGTAACACAGTGTCTGTAGTTGTTGTTGTTGTTGTTAGCTTAGCTGCCGTCACACATTGTCTGTAGTTGTTGTTGTTGTTGTTGTTGTTAGCATAGCTGCTGTAACACGTTGTCTGTAGTTGTCTGTAGTTGTTGTTGTTAGCTTAGCTGCTGTTACACGTTGTCTGTAGTTGTCTGTAGTTGTTGTTGTTAGCTTAGCTGCTGTTACACGTTGTCTGTAGTTGTTGTTGTTAGCTTAGCTGCCGTAACACATTGTCTGTAGTTGTCTGTAGTTGTTGTTGTTGTTGTTAGCTTAGAAGCTGTTACACGTTGTCTGTAGTTGTTGTTGTTGTTGTTGTTAGCTTAGCTGCTGTTACACAGTGTCTGTATTTGTTGTTGTTAGCTTAGCTGCCGTAACACATTGTCTGTAGTTGTCTGTAGTTGTTGTTGTTGTTGTTGTTAGCTTAGCTGCTGTTACACGTTGTCTGTAGTTGTTGTTGTTAGCTTAGCTGCTGTTACACGTTGTCTGTAGTTGTTGTTGTTAGCTTAGCTGCTGTTACACGTTGTCTGTAGTTGTCTGTAGTTGTTGTTGTTAGCTTAGCTGCTGTTACACATTGTCTGTAGTTGTCTGTAGTTCTTGTTGTTGTTAGCTTAGAAGCTGTTACACGTTGTCTGTAGTTGTCTGTAGTTGTTGTTGTTAGCTTAGCTGCTGTTACACAGTGTCTTTATTTGTTGTTGTTAGCTTAGCTGCCGTAACACATTGTCTGTAGTTGTTGTTGTTGTTGTTGTTAGCTAAGCTGCTGTTACACATTGTCTGTAGTTGTCTGTAGTTGTTGTTGTTGTTCGCTTAGCTGCTGTTACACGTTGTCTGTATTTGTTGTTGTTAGCTTAGCTGCTGTTACACAGTGTCTGTAGTTGTTTTGTTAGCTTAGCTGCTGTTACACAGTGTCTGTAGTTGTTGTTGTTAGCTTAGCTGCTGTTACAGTGTTTGTATTTGTTGTTGTTAGCTTAGCAGCTGTTACACGTTGTCTGTAGTTGTGGGGTTGTTGTTGTTAGTGTCTTTAGTGGTCTGTGATTGGGTCTAGTCTCCTGGCATTTTAACCCGCGCTATCTCTTGCTGCTACACAGTGTCTGTAGTTGTCTGTGATTGTCCCTGGCCTCCCGTCATGCTAACCCCTGTCTGTCCCCTGTCTGTCCCCTGACCGTCCCCTGTCTGTCCCCTGTCTGTCCCCTGACCGTCCCCTGTCTGTCCCCTGTCTGTCCCCTGCTGCAGCCGCTTCATCCTGCACATCCCCAGCGAGGAGCGGGACAACGCCATCCGGGTGTGCTTCCAGATCGAGCTGGCCCACTGGTTCTACCTGGACTTCTGCATGCAGAACACGCCCGGGGCCCCGAGCTGCGGCATCAGGGACTTCGCCAAAGCTGATATCCTGACATGATGGAGTGAAGGATGGAGTGAACGATGAAGTGATGGATGAAGTGAAGGGTGAAGGGTGAAGTGAAGGGTGAAGTGAAGGGTGGAGTGAAGGGTGAAGGATGAAGGATGGAGTGAAGGGTGAAGGGTGAAGGATGGAGTGATGGATGAAGTGAAGGGTGAAGGGTGAAGTGAACGATGAAGTGAAGGGTGGAGAGAAGGGTGAAGGATGGAGTGAAGGGTGAAGTGTAGGGTGGAGTGAAGGGTGAAGTGAAGGGTGGAGTGAAGGGTGAAGGATGGAGTGAAGGATGGAGTGAAGGATGGAGTGAAGGATGGAGTGAAGGGTGAAGTGAAGGGTGGAGTGAAGGGTGAAGGATGGAGTGAAGGGTGAAGTGATGGATGAAGTGAAGGGTGAAGGATGAAGTGATGGATGAAGTGAAAGATGAAGTGAAGGGTGAAGGATGAATTGAAGGATGGAGTGAAGGATGGAGTGAAGGATGAAGTGAACGATGAAGTGATGGATGAAGTGATGGATGAAGTAAAGGATGAAGTGATGGATGAAGTGATGGATGAAGTGAACGATGAAGTGATGGATGAAGTGATGGATGAAGTGAACGATGAAGTGATGGATGAAGTGATGGATGAAGTAAAGGATGAAGTGATGGATGAAGTGATGGATGGAGTGAAGGATGAATTGATGGATGAAGTGAAGGATGAATTGATGGATGAAGTGAAGGATGAAGTGAATGATGAAGTGAATGATCGTGTCCCATTGGAGTGGCGGCTCTTTAGGCTCTTCAGGCTCTTCGGGCTCTTTGGGCTCTTCAGGCTCTTCAGGCTCTTCAGGCTCTTCAGGCTCTTCAGGCTCTTCGGGCTCTTCAGGCTCTTCGGGCTCTTTGGGCTCTTCAGGCTCTTCAGGCTCTTCAGGCTCTTCAGGCTCTTCAGGCTCTTCGGGCTCTTCGGGCTCTTTAGGCTCTTCAGGCTCTTCAGGCTCTTCAGGCTCTTCCGGCTCTTTGGGCTCTTCGGGCTCTTCGGGCTCTTCGGCCTCTTTAGGCTCTTCAGGCTCTTCAGGCTCTTCGGGCTCTTTGGGCTCTTTAGGCTCTTCGGGCTCTTCGGGCTCTTCGGGCTCTTCGGGCTCTTCGGGCTCTTCGGGCTCTTCAGGCTCTACTTGTCTCAGTTATTTTCCTTGACAGCTGCGAACTTTTCCATCACTGTCCGTTCCTCCTGCCTCATGGAGAGGACGTGCAGAAGGTCCTGGAACAGTGGAAGGAGTACAAGATGGGCGTTCCGACCTATGGAGCCATCATTCTAGATGAATCTTTAGAAAACGTGAGTTGTATTTGCACATTCATACCTGACATCATAAAATAATAACTGTTCTACTTTCAGAGAGACTCCTGCTAGTCTTATTATGAAGGAGCTTCACTAGAGCTCACCTGGTGCTGTTGTGTAACACCTCCCACATGCTGAGGCTTCCTGCTGCTTCTTCTCTTCAGGTTCTTCTGGTTCAGGGATACCTGGCCAAGTCTGGCTGGGGCTTTCCAAAAGGCAAAGTGAACGAGGACGAAGCTCCTCACGACTGTGCCGTGCGCGAGGTGAGCTCCGGGCTCGTTTCTTCACATGAAGCCACCGAAAGCTCTAATCTGTGCTTTAAGTTCAAAGTTCTGTGGTTCTCCAGGTGATGGAGGAGACGAGCTTCGACATCAAGAACCGAATCTGCAAAGACGCGTACATCGAGCAGAAGATCACCGACCAGGTGGTGAGGCTCTACATCATCCCAGGAGTGACCAAGGATACCAAGTTCACCCCCAAAACCAGGAAAGAGATCCGGGTAGGAACCTTCACCCAGACGTTGCTCTACAGCTGGTCTTGTCCGACACAATGTTTCACGATCTTCTTGTTTCCTGTAGAACATCGAGTGGTTCCCTATCGAGAAGCTTCCGTGTCACAGGAACGACATGACGCCCAAGTCCAAACTGGGTCTGGCCCCCAACAGGTTCTTCATGGCCATTCCTTTCATACGGTGCGTTCACTGAAGGATTCTGATTGTGAATAAAGCATATAGATATAAATATTATTTAGTCCTATTCATTTCTACATCTTAGACTTACAGATTTATTTTATTCTATTTTATTAACTACTGTTTATTACTTACCTAGTGACCTTCTCTTTTACCTCTTTCTTTGTACTTCCTGCTCTCATAGTTTTTCTAATCGTTTTATTTGAATATTAATTTTTTTAGCTGCTTGTTGTGTTTCCTCATTTCAAATGAATAAGATTTACGACAGCGTTTCTTCACCTCCTGTTTATTCCATATTGCTGTGTGCATGAAGTGAGCGGGTTTCATTGCTTTTTTTTCTATAGCACGCTTTGCATTACATTATTTATGTATTGATAGATTCATATCATGTTTGCTCCGTCTATACAAAGAGAAATGTAGAAATTACTTTGTGTTGCTGCCTTGGTTTCATCACAGCAGTGGATTATAATTGATGACGCACTTCCTACTTCCTGTGTGTACAGGCCGCTGCGGGAATGGATCAGCCGGCTGAAGGGCGAGTCGCCCGACAGCGACGAGGACTTCACCAGCAGCAGCAGCACGCCGGGGAAACCTTCAGACAACGTCCGGTGAGGAACTCCTCCTGAGAGCTCGGGACCGGGGAGTGACCCGTGTTCCCGTGTCCGCTTCCTTCTCACAGAGAGAAGCTTCTGTCTGCTCATTGGCTTCTCACAAACCGTCGTCATCCGGATTTCAGAGAGATGCTCTGTAGGTTACCATGGCAACCTAGCCTTCAAAACTGGGTCCAGAATAACTGAGTTAAGCCCACAGTTACCACGAACTACCCACTAATTGAACTTGAAGTAACCTTTGCTCAGTCCTCTGAATACATGAACATATATTACATATAGAAATCCACCAGATATGAAAACCACTGTTGCTAACACACAAGGAGCGGGGGGGGGGTTCACCAACTGCTGACGGTACATCCTGTTCAATCGAAAGTATCAACGTTGTGATTTTATCTTCTCTCAGGTCAAAATCCCGCCACCTGACTGGGACTTATGTATTTCCTGGGACCGTCTGGAATAAACACGTGTCGCAGAAGGCTGCGGGCCAGCTGAGCCAGGCCGAGCCGAACCAGGTCAGACTAGACCACTTACACACTCTTCTGTTCTGTAATGGTTTAGACTGGTCTGAAAGGGTTCTGATAAAATGGTCTGGTATATTTACTAGGCATTGCCTTCAACTGTAGGAGTTCACAACCAGTAGCAGTAAAATGTTATTAATGGAGTTAGGTTTCATTGATGCATAAACTCTTAATTGAAAAGGTCATATGATGCTTCATACTTTGCCCCTGACCTCTAATCCATTTGTTCCTAAAGGTTTATAAACCATCCAAAAACATTTTCCAACACAAAAATGAAAGCATCTGACCTGAAGCAGAATGAGATCTGCTCCTGACTCCTCTTCTTTATTCTGTAGAACTCGGCCTTAAAGAGCAATGGGAAGAAATGTCAGGACTCTGTCGTGAAGAAAGGAGCCAACGACAGTGGAGCCAGCAACCAGCAGGTGAAAACCATATTAGTAAGTACGGAACTATGTAGCACTCAGTTTTTAGTGAGATTCTGAGATTTCAAGAATAAAGTTCAAATAAAGAAATGTACAGATTATTTCTGCCAGTGGATCGTTGACCATTTTTCAAAGCCCTGCATGTAGAGTTAGTAAATGATCGTCTTTGATACAAAGGTAATTCTTAAAGACAAGCAGTGAACTCTTCTATTATTTCTACAGAAAGACGATAAAAAACTTCAACCCAGACGACTGCAAGACAGCTTTGAGAGAAGTATGATTTACACAGTTACTCTTTACTGACTATCAATCTAAAATGTATTAACTCAATTAAATGATCTACTGATCCACTCGATCTGATAAAGTGACAACATTATGTTCATATTTGGATTGTGTTGGAAAAGTGGAAAATGTTTTCCTGGTTCCAGATCAGCAGAATCCCTGTTATGGTTATTTTTAAAACATGACACTTTCACATTAAATGATCAGAACAGAAAAGAGTGAAACACTTGGGGTCATACTGTAGAAACAAATATTATGTGGACAATTCAGTCATAAGTGCTTATTAAATAAATCAGCATTTATGACTGAATTGAGTGTGAACATGGAGAAAGTTTCCTCCTTCACTCCCTGAACATCTGTTCTATGTAACTGTGGTGAGTGGGTTCCATCTCCTGTAAGAACATATCCCAACACGTGGCTGCAGGGGGCGCTGTTGATCTGTAACAGATACATCGTGTTTCTTTGTGAGCTTAAGGGAGTGATATGATAAGAGACAAAGTTTAAATGGATGCACTAGAGAGGAAACCTCTGATTGTACAGACGTGGTTCAGACCAAAGCTTAATTTCCCTCAAACTATCTGACTGAGAACAGACTTCACCTGTTTCATTGAATGTTGAGACAACAACAAACCAAATTGGGGGAAAAAACCTTGTTTTCCCTATTGTTCCAAGTTTCAGCTTTAGCTTGCAGAGATGAAATGCAAAGTGAACGTCCTCCACAACTGGAAACTGTTAAGAAGCTTTTCTCTTCACAGATGGGTCTGAGTGCAGCTCCGTGGACCTCAGCAGAGACTCTGAGCAGCTGCTCTCGTCCAAGACTTTCCTCAACTTCAGATTCGACAGAGAAGCCATCATGAAATGTTTTGACTACTGACTTGATGAAGCATTGTGCCACTCCGGCAACAATATCCAAATATGGACTCACTGTTGATGACGAGAGAAAACGTCCTCTTCTCTCACGCTCATCAAAAACAAGAACAAAAATCCAAACACAATTTTAATGCTAAAAGAGCATTTTGGTGTTTTTTTCATTGTCAGGATCTTCACACAACCAATTTAAGAATGGAAAATAGAAAGTTCCTTTCACGTTCAGTTCAATGGTTGTAGCCGTGTAGCACACAGAAACACATTCTCTCTCATTCTGGCATTGACTTTTTAATTTCTCACAACTCATATGCAAAAATGCATTTCAATTTGCCTCAGTAGATACATTTTAATATAGTCAGCCACGAACTTCTGTACTTGTTGTAGATGTTTGCCTCAATTTGACCCACTTGTGTTTGCCAGATTTTTAACTGTCATGTTAAATCAATAATGTCCCGACAGGTTCACGTGTTTAAATACCTGTTAAGTTTTATCAGACAAGTTCTGGATTGTGTTCTTCATGACCCACGTGTGCCACAGAGTCAGCATGAAAACATTCAGACTCTTGACCGAGGACCACAACTGTGAAGTTATTCACATATTCACCTGAAAACATGAGCAACGGCCACTTTTCATAGAATAATGAACTGTTTCCAAAGTCTGTAAAGTTCAACCCACAGTCTAAGAATCTACATTCTGGAAGTGAGTTCTTTGTTATTACTGACTGTACAGATGCTGATCTCCAGTTGTTTTCACTGATGTTATGACTGTGAATAAAGTAAAGTCTGTTTTTTCACTCTTGACAGTTGACTCTTAACTAGATTAACTAGTTTTAGATAATAATTCAGTCTCTGCTCCTCTGGAGAATGTCTTGATAACGCTGCGTCAATAGGAACGTCAGTGTTTTATGGTTAATTTGTTACAGGAACATGATCCTGAAGAGACGTCTGAATCCATCTTGAAGCTCTTATTTAAAATCACTCTAGAACTTAAACGTGTGTAAGAAAACTTAGAAGAGATCTAGAGGAAGAGATGTTCTGTAGTCTGGAATTGAAAGACTCAAGTACAACATAGTGTTTACAAGCTGTGTTACATAATAAATATACAGTACTAGTTACTATACCAACCTATATACTATGTTAGGTTGAACATTGTTATTTGAAGGTGGTAAATTGTCTTTGGCTCCAAAGAAAAACTAGAAACATTACAAATTAAAACACTGAATCTGCAGAGCTGTAGCCAACTGACGGAATATTAAGTGATCATTGAATAGTTAAATGTGTCCGTCCAGAAAAGGAAGAGAGCTCTGCTCATAACTGCATCCACTGAATACTGTTATTTTGAAGGCTAACTAAACATCTGTATGGTGGATATTTATCTGATAATGTTACAGATGTTGGTCTAGTGACACTAAACGTGTTTAAATCAGAAGGATGTGAAGTTATTTTGCACAAATACAGTGTTTATGTTCAATATTAGCGAGAAGTGTGTGTTCACGTTCTATCAGGATCTTTGATTGTGAAGGAGATGAACCGGATGTAGGTCCGCTGTTGGCGCCACTCACTGCGCGCGTCTCCGTGAAGAACCGGGTAAAGAACCGGGTGAAGAACCGGGTAAAGAACCAGAAGGAACCGGGTAAAGAACCGGGTAAAGAACCAGGTAAAGATCCAGGTAAAGAACCAGAAGGAACCGGGTAAAGAACCAGGTAAAGAACCAGGTAAAGAACCAGGTAAAGAACCAGAAGGAACCGGTAAAGAACCAGGTAAAGAACCGAGTAAAGAACCAGAAGGAACCGGGTAAAGAACCAGGTAAAGAACCGGTTGTGTCTCCGTGGGGAACCTGGATACTGGGGGGGGGGGGGGGGGGGGGGCCTGAGGTGACATGGTGAGTTCGCTCTGCAGGTGCTGTTCGTTAACTTAGCCCAGGCTAGTTTTAAATTAGCCGAGGCTAGCTGTAAATTAGCCCAGGCTAGCTGTAAATTAGCCGAGGCTGGCTGTAAATTAGCCCAGGCTAGCTGTAAATTAGCCCAGGCTAGCTGTTAATTAGCCGAGGCTAGCTGTAAATTAGCCCAGGCTAGCTGTAAATTAGCCCAGGCTAGCTATAAATTAGCCGAGGCTAGCTGTAAATTAGCCCAATCTAGCTTTAAATTAGCCGAGGCTAGCTGTAAATTAGCCCAGGCTGCTGTTAATTAGCCGAGGCTAGTTGTAAATTAGCCCAGGCTAGCTGTAAATTAGCCCAGGCTAGCTGCAAATTAGCCCAGTCTAGCTTTAAATTAGCCGAGGCTAGCTGTAAATTATCCGAGGCTAGCTGTAAATTAGCCCAGGCTGCTGTTAATTAGCCGAGGCTGGCTGTAAATTAGCAGAGGCTAGCTGTAAATTAGCCGAGGCTAGCTGTAAATTAGCCCAGGCTAGCTGTAAATTAGCCGAGGCTGGCTGTAAATTAGCCCAGGGTAGCTGTAAATTAGCCGAGGCTGGCTGTAAATTAGCAGAGGCTAGCTGTAAATTAGCCGAGGCTAGCTGTAAATTAGCCCAGGCTAGCTGTAAATTAGCCGAGGCTGGCTGTAAATTAGCCCAGGGTAGCTGTAAATTAGCCCAGGCTAGCTGTAAATTAGCCGAGGCTAGCTGTAAATTAGCCGAGGCTAGCTGTAAATTAGCCCAGGCTAGCTGTAAATTAGCCCAGGCTAGACGTGGCCTCAGCTGGTAGCCCGTAGAAACACAAGAAGCCATTGAAGCTAATGCAGGTCAGGGGAAGCTTGCGATTAAATATCCATAACTTCTATTTATTATTAATAATAGAGAATAATCACATTAGTCTTATTCACTTATTACACTGTATGCCACCTTTGTGTTTTTACACCTTCCCTGTGTGTGTGTGTGTGTGTGAGAGAGTACACAACTCAAAGACACATGCAGAGATCTACTTCAGTTCCACCTGACTTCAGTGGATGGTGAAACCTCCTGGATATTTTAACAGGCCATTGACGAGATCTACCATGAAGGCACACAACAGAGATCGGTTGTGTTATTGTGAGAAGTACATTTGAGCTGTGATAAGATAAAGTGTTGTTGTGTTGCAGTGCATCATGTCGACGAACGCCATAAGCCAGAGCCCGCCCCCCCGAGAGGAAGTTCACGTCAACGAGGAAGTGGAGATCGCAGTTAACTTCTGTCTGGAGCGGTTTCAGTTCAGTGAAGAGAGAGGTATCAACTGTTCGTGTTCATATGTGTCACAGAGCAGATCATGTGACCTGTGTTAGTGATGTCACAGAGCAGATCATGTGACCTGTGATCATGTGACCCGTGTTAGTGATGTCATTCTGTCACTAGTCCCAGTGTGAGTCGTTGTAGAGTGTCATCACATTCTGCTTTCCCTGACCAATCAGAGGTGGACCTTCCCTCCTGCTTCTCCGGCGCTGAGAGGGCTTACATCCATCGAGTGGCTCAGTCCCTGGGTTTCCTCTCCAGGAGCAAAGGGTAAAGACGACCCGGGTCTCGTGTGTTTAAACACGTTTCACAGCTTTCGTCACCTGCTCAGTAAAGACACGTGAGTTTCAACCCGTTCATTAATGGAGACATTTCTCTGTTTCTCTTTTAGGAAAGGACTCCGCTGCTTCATCACCCTCTGGAAGAAGGATGGATCCGATCCAGCTGCTTCGGTCATGCCGCTCATCATCTCCCAGAAGTCCCTGTGTGCCATCAACTCTCTGCTCCAGAAGTTTCCCATCGGCCACAAGGGCCGCACAGACGTGCAGCACGCTGACCGGAGTGGCGTGTGGCGGCCTGCTCAGCGCTGTGAGTTCACCGCAGACGTTTCACCAAGCACAGCTGTCTGCACCAAGCTGATTTATTAATGTCATGCAAAGGTCAGAGAAATCCAATTCCCCAAAGTAGAATTGTTTGGAACCTACAGTACGATAAAAAATAAGTTCCGTGACATTTTTAGAATTTGGGTCAGACTTGGTACCGAAGGATCGGTTCTCGTGACACCCTCCTCTGAAAGTCGCTCTCTTACTACACTGGAGTTAAGAGTATGAATAATAACCTGAAGAACAAACTAGAACAACAATACATGCATTCTACACTCAGCATTATTTTGCAGCACTTGTGGTTTATGCATTTATATTTAATGGTCGGTTCCACAGTGGTATCAGGAAAAAAATCAGTAACATGACAGCAGCGTTTTCAATCTTTTAAAATCAATGAGCCAAAACAAGTCCTGTGAATGAAAGGACGACTCACGGTTCACATTTCAATCAATCACATTTTATTTGTATATCCCATATTCACAAATCACAGTTTGTCTCATAGAGCTTTAACATGGTGAGACGTCCTCTGTCCTTAACCCTCAACAAGAGTCAGGACAAACTACTAAAAACTCTTTTAACAGGTGAAGACACGTAGAAACCTCAGAGAGACACATGTGAGGATCCGTCTCCCAGGACGGACACAAGAGACACAGATGTGTAGAGGAGAACATCATCAGGAGAAAGGTTTTAGCAGCAATGATGAGGGGAAACATGTTGAAGGAGAACTTCAATACTATATGTGAAGCAGTCCTGCTGCATCATAGTCTCTGGAATTCTTTCCACACAGTGATGTGGATTCACTGAGTCACACCCCCCCCCCTCTGCTCCTCTGCATTCAGGATGCAAGGTCTACTGTGGGCCAGGCCATGAACATCCTTCTTCTTATCTTCCCTCAGACAACAGCGGTGACAGATACAAGCCTCTTGGATGCTTAGACAACAGCGCCCCCTTTGTGCCTCCAAGGAGGAATCCTTCTGAGCTGGACCGTTTCCGACGTTCCCTCCCGATCTATGAATCCCAGGAGGACATCGTCCAGCTGGTCAGAGCCAACCGGGTGGTGCTGGTGGTGGGAGAGACCGGCTCCGGGAAAACTACACAGGTGGGGTTTGTTCGACAGACGGGCAATCCTGGACAAATTGATATGAAAAGCTGCTTCCGTTTGACCGCTGTTCAATGTGCAGATCCCACAGATGCTGCTGGATGATTGCAGCTTGAACATGGAGCCGTGCAGGATCCTCTGCACGCAGCCCCGGTGGCTGGCCGTCCTGGTCGTGGCTGAACGAGTGGCGAAGGAGAGAGGGGAGAGTGTGGGCCAGACCGTGGGTTATCATATCAGACTGGAGTGCAGGTAGATGAGACCAGAACCTGTTGTCTGTGATAGAATCTCAACTAACTACACGCAGATCAAATGATGGACAAACATGGGACGTTGAAGGACAAGTGGAGATGAAATACCTGGATTTGAAAGATAGATAGATAGATAGATGGATACTTTATTAATCCCGAGGGAAATTTAGAACATCCAGTAGCTTATACACTTAAACACTTAAAACATGTCACTGAGCAGCGCACACTAATGCATTCCACACAGCCCACACGTTGACACTTATAAGATCAAAGTTATGTCCAACTTGAGTATTTTTAAAATTAAATGTCTTGACTGTACAAACTGTTTTCAAAACAGCTAATAGAAGTAAGGAAAGATACTCCCACTATCCAGAAGTGAATCTAAAATATCTGGGATATGAACGCTGACATCATTTGAAGCCAGAGTCTTTACAGTAGTGACTGTGGAGCAGATTCCCACCGATACACATGTTTCACCAATCACAGGGTGGTCTCAGCTGTCAATCATCACGTCTTAGCCTGTTTCCATATAATCAAATAACCAATATCACAAACATGAACACGCATCATACATAATCTATGGTATGTGATATACGTGCTCTCCTGTCTGCATCCAGCTGTATTGTGAAAGTGCCTCTGAACCCTTAGACACTGTCCGATGACCCTGCTGACCTTCTGCACCAATGAAGTGCTTCTCAAAACATTGATGGCTGGAGAAGACTGCCTCAAAAATGTGACCCACGTGATTGTGGTGAGCATCAAGACTTGAATGTACAAGACATCTAGAGTCAGACGTGTCTAACACCACTTTATGAAACTGAACTGTTGAATCAGGGATTGTTCTTTGAAGGCCATCTAACCTTTGAAGCCTTTTTCATCGTGTGTCGTTCCTGTCTCCCAGTTAAGACTTTTGTTTTGAACTCACGGGTCGAACACATGGTGTTAAAGTGATTTGCTGTGTTTCAATAGGACGAGGTGAATGAGCGTGATGGTCTGACTGACGTCCTGCTCACTAAGATGCAGAGTGTGCTTCAGAACATCCCGACCCTGAAGCTGATCCTGTCCACGGCAGCGCTGGATGTCCACATGTTCTCTCAGTACTTTGGCCGCTGCCCTGTGATCCAGCGTAAGTTACACTGACTCATTCAGTTCTGTGATTGGACCAAACCTCGGACCATGTGACGCACAAGTTCTCTGCTCTGTGAGCGATGAGCCACGACTCCAGACTTTTATTACAGTGATGGGCAGTGGTGGGAAGTAACCAAGTAGAAATACTTCGTTACTGTACTTAAGTAGATTTTTCACTGTACTTTACTTGAGTATTTGTTTTCCTGACGACTTTTTACTTTTACTCGTTACATTTGAGCACAAACATCTGTACTTTGTACTTCTTACATTCTCAAAACTGTCTCGTTACTTGAGCAGCGGAGGTTGGAGCAGCGTGGACCTCTCTCTCTCCCTCTCTCTCTCTCTCTCTCTCTCTCTCTCTCTCTCTCTCTCTCTCTCTCTCTCTCTCTCTCTCTCTCTCTCTCTCTCTCTCTCTCTCTCTCTCTCTCTCTCTCTCTCTCTCTCTCTCTCTCTCTCTCCTCCCTCCCTCTCTCTCTCTCTCTCTCTCTCTCTCTCTCTCTCTCTCTCTCTCTCTCTCTCTCTGCACTGAGCACTGACAGGCACTGACAGACGTGAGGCCTTATTGAAATTGTAAGGATTATTATTCTTTTTGGGCTTTTATCAGGTGACTTTACATGATTTTTTGAAGGTTTTCCTTTTTCGATTCACATTTGTTTTCCCTTTCCTGCTTCGTGTCAACATATGAACATAAATACATAACTCGAAGCAGCAAGTGGTTCACTTTTCTTAAAGACAATATTGGAAGTAGTTGGTTTAAACAAAAACTGTTTTTAAATAGACTATCATTGGTTGGCTGTGTCTACTTAGTCTTACACGTCCATGAAAACAAAACAAACAGATTTAAAACAAGTCGAGATGGAAAAACAAACAACACAACCAATTATATAAACTAACGCAAAAACAACTTTCAGCCAACACAACCAAAAACAAACACTGTGTCGTGGACTACTGCATATTCACGCACACAATTCAGGTTTTTAATGGACCTTGCCAAATGGAACCCTGGGTAATCAGGCCCAGTTTTCCACTCACTATAATGCCAATATAATTTTTCAAAGATATTATATATCTATATATTGCCAATTCCAATCCTTAGTCGCCCTTTGTGCTGACTCAACACAACTTAGAAGCTGTTGAGTCTTTATATATGTATTGTACAAACTGGCTAATGTGTACAACTTCAAGCAGGGTTGTGTCTTCACTTTGTCGTCCCTACAGGCAAGAGGTGTAGTGTCACTCTGCTGGAAACAAACACAACCGCAGTGAAGATAGTCTAATGATAAATAAACAGGCTACATGTAGATGAGTAGACAAGCTGGCGGCAGGTAAACAGGCAGGTAAACATCCAGGCAGCTACACAATACAGCTCATAGACACAAAAGCGTAGTGTTGAAGTGCCGTCAAGCAAGACACTGATCATTTATAAACTTCAAAATAAAGTCACCAAAATACTGTAACCAAATTTGCACCTTAAGATATTCAATTGGATGTATTTTGTAAATGTAATTTAGCATTCAAAAAAACATTGGTACTAGCATGTGTCCAGGCTGTTAACAAAAGAGAAATCTTATCTTATTGTGTGTGTCTAGTTTCCCTTTGCTGAGTCATCATAAGGGCCATTGTGTATCACTCCTGCTAATGATGAAAGGTCCATGTTCAGTTATATTTACAGAATGTTTTAGTGGTTATACTGTGGTTAATTAATGTTCTTAGGCAGACTCATGAGGCACTTGTTTATTCTGTTGTGTTGATTCTTTGTTGTCTCTAGAAGTTCAGATGCACTAGTCCATTACTATTTGAACCTCAGCATCTCAGGTTCAAAATTTGTAAAATTATACATTATATATATAGTGTTGTTATAATTTTTCAGTCAGTTGAAATAAATCCTGAAGAGAACAATTTTGGGATGATTTGTGTCTGTATAGATCTACTATAAAAAGCACTTAGCATTTTAAATTTTGGTACTTGTACTTTTACTTTTGATACTTAAGTACATTTCAACACCAGATACTTTTGATACTTAGGTACATTTAATATGAGCGACTCTAAGACTTTTACTCAAGTCATTTTCTGACGGGTGACTTTAACTTTCACCGGAGTCACTTTCAGGTCAGATATCTGTACTTTTACTCAAGTATGGCTTCAAGTACCTTCTACATCACTGGAAATGGGTTATGACGGAGAGACTTCTTGCTCAGGGAGATTCATAAAAAACCAAGACCACGCTGATCCAGGCAATTTAAGACTCAAAAAGTCTTAAATTGAAATCAACGAAATGAAGGTCTCAAATTGATCATTAATTGGCTGCAAAGTTTTATATTGTGTGTGTGGTATAACTGGTAAGAAATTTGAGTTATCAAAGAACAATCATATAATTTAGCTGTATCTCTTTATTCAAGTACGTTTTCTTCGTCTAGTCAAAGGACGACAGTTGGATGTTCAGGAACTTTTCCTGGAAGACGTTCTGAAGCTGACGGGCTTCAGGACAAACAAGCTTGAGACGCAGAGAAGTACGAGGCTGTTCCTCTATTATTCCACCGAGTCAGACTGAATGAACAAGTAAAGAAAGGTCTTGATCTCATAAATGTGTGTATGTCATGATCTGGTCGTCAGAGGAGAAGCAGCAGACATGTTTGACCAAGTGGTGCAAGTTAGTGGAGACCAGGAAGAACCCGAGTAGCCCTGAGTCTTTCCCAGGCTTCGTCCAGGACCACAGAACCCTGGGCAGAGAGGACGCCACCGCCACCAAGCCGGTACACACACACACACACACACACACACACACACAGAGTGTAGCCATCATAGCTTGTCTCCCTGAACTCGCTGGCAGGCAGGAGAATGGAGAGGAGGTAAATGACAGAGCGTTACAGAAATGGTTGCACACAGCTGAGCCTCCAGTCTGATGCTGGAGATGTTTGTGGAGATTTGTGAAATGAATCCAGCAGACTAATGTCTGACCAGGGCTGGGCTGTCACTTCACAATTCAAGCATTGTGTTTGTTTGATTGGCTCCAGAGTTTATGACACACACAACAAAGTAAAAGAGTTGAAGTGACCAGAACGATCCAGATTCATGATCTGACAAGAACTCTAGAGCGAATCAGACAAACACAAAGTAAACTTCAGGACTGTTTATGAATCTCGAGGCACCTCACGATTTGATTTGGATTCAGACGGCTCAGATTATAGAATGATTATCAATACATCTCGATGCATCAAATTATTGTATTTCTATACATGACTAGAGGTTTGTATCTTTTCGAGACTCATGATTTGTGCTTTAAAAAGTATTTTAGACCGTTTCTGGTATTAACAGTGTATCATTTACAAAACAAGCTTTTCAATTCAAAAATCCGACTACAGCCGTCAGTTATAACAGTGGTCACTGATCTCCACATTGACTTGATCGGTGTGGCTCCCCCTGGCAGCTCCAAGGAGCATTACTCCGCTGGTCAACAAGAGACTCGGCTCCACACTTAGAACTGATCTTCATAGAAACCTGTTTGTGTGTGTGTGTCCGACTCTATCACTCACTCTTTTTCCATGGTGGAAACTCCTTGTTTCTTAAAGGTTCTCAGGTCTGTGTGGTGATTGTGTGGCGCTGACGTGTGTGATGTGAAACCTGACAGAGCTCAGTGTGTGATTCTGTGTTGTAGAGACAGAGAGACTGTGATCAGCTGGAGCCGGGCCTGGTGAAGCAGATGGACTCCTGCCTCTTCAACATTTTCTACAGTCAGGACCAGGACTCTTTCAGTCAGCTCTACAACCTCATCCTCTCCGAAAATGTGAACGGTAAGATTCTCCGAGTCGGTGTCCGCTCCTAATCACCGCGGCTGCTGATCATTTTATCCATTCATCCTAATCTAATCCTAATCCTAATCTTTCATGATGAAACAAACAGAATATGATGTGTTAATCAGTAAGTTTTAGAAGTGTTGGTGGGTGTACTTTATACTTTAACAAATTCTCTGCAAACTAGAGATCCTGTAAAAATGAATATCGTGAAGCAGGTACAGAGTATGGATGATGCATTAGAACACGAAGCCTTGAACTGTTTATTCTTGTGAGTAGTGGACTACAGGCACAGTGAGTTGGGCGCCACGGCTCTGATGATGGCGTCAAGTCGAGGATTCATGAAGCAGATGGAGCAGCTGCTCATCATGGGAGCTGACATCAACGAGAAGGCGTCTAATGGATGGTAGGACATCCGTCAGGATACACTCATTCTTATATTTGTTTTATATGTTTATTTCATCCTTGAACCTTCAGCTAGGGCTGTGCTGGTAGCCACATGTGGTCATGTGATGCATACCGCGGGATTGAGCTCATTACTGTCTGCTCTGAAGAAAGATTTAACTCATTAAAGAAAAGTGTCCATCATTACGTGATGATCAGTGTTGATATTGTGGCGTCATTTCAAACAAATCAGCGTTTAAAGTGTCGCGGGTCAGAGACTGCTGTTCCCGGTCCCTCAGGCCCGTCAATGATCTGAATGTCTTTAATTTAAGAGGCTGTTTGTTGTTCTATTACCACGATGAGAACATGTCCAAACCTTCACAGCCCGAGCTGCAGGACACGAGCCCTGTGGATGTAATGAGAAAGTAATGAGCCACACTGCTTTGGTCTGGTTTCAGGACGGCCTTAGACTTCGCCCAACAGTTTGAACACACAGATGCTGTGGATCTTCTCAAATGCTCCATGTGAGTGTAACGTCCTCCTCACTGTGTGAAAGTGCTTCTGTGGAGAGATGCTTCAGTCACTCTCTGGATGTTATTGTTCCATTAAGAAGCATTTCATATTCTTCTTGACTGAGCTTTTCCAGATGTAAATATGGATGTACAGTCATGTCAGTCATGACGGTTGCTGTTCCTGTGCAGTCCTCTGAGGGAGGAGAGCACCCTGGATGAGTCCCCTGGGGGGGGGCAGTGTGTCCCTGCAGAGATGAGCACTGAAGAGCACGAGCTGCTTCGACTGTACCAGCAGAGCTGTGGTGACGAGTGGGTGGACCTGGACCTGATCGTGGATCTGCTGCACTACATCTGCTCCTCCACCTGTGACGGTGAGGTCCTCACCTCATCTGGATCAGAAGATCACAGCTGCTGATTGAGCACAAATCACACGTGTCACAGACAGATTTCACTGTGTGTCGCTGACATTTCGGCATTTTTAAGACATTAACTTATTTTAATTATTTTTTTTAATTCTCTTTTTATTTAGAAAGGCACATTTCCATCACATACATTAAATACAGCTTTAGTCTGTCAAGGACATAAGAAAGGATGGATGTAGTAAGTTTGGGTGATTTTGTTCATACTGCCTTTCTGGGGTTTTGTTTTATGGACCTAAACTACAATAAACAATAACAGAGGTGAAGAGAACACAACCGGGGAGCGCACCTCACATCAAAAAAAAAAAAGGAGGATCACACCAAACACAAGTATATTCAAATAAAATCAGATCTAACTGGTTTTACACACTCAGTCCATTTGGTCCAGGTCTTATAAAACATGTCTTGCTCGACCTTGAGGGAAAAAGAGATCTTTTCCATAACATAAATCTCATACACAATTTCAATCCATTCATCGATGGTGGGAGGGGCCACTTTTAACCATTTCCTCGTGACACATTTCTTACTAGCTGCCAACAGTATAGCGAGCAGTTTTTTGTCTTTCATGTTCCACGTTTCAAACAATATATTGCCCAAAAACAAAGTTTCACATTTGAATGGGATGTTCACATTAAATACATTGTTAATATGTTTGTGGATCTCTTCCCAGTAAGACCTCATTGCTTGGCAGTCCCAGAAATGGAAGTGGTTGGCTCCAGTAGATCCACAGAGCCTCCAACAGGCGTCTCCGCTGCCCTGGTGTCGTTTTTCTATCGGTGTCAGACAGTAACTTTGATCAATCTGTCTTCAGGTGATGTCCTGATTTTTCTTCCGGGACACGATGAGATAGTTGGTCTCTGCTACCGCATCCTGCACGACGATAAGAGATTCTCCACCCACTCTGAGAGGTATGTATATATATACTGTACATGCAGTGATGATCTATGGATGTTAACCATAGACTGTATTAAGATGGACAATATGACGCCCCCGAAAGGTTCTGAAAGCACAACACGCTGGCACCTGTTTCCAGGATTTTTACATTTTATTTCTGGACAGTGGAAGGAAGTCGAAACGTGTCGTCCATCTTTATATGCAGTCTGTGGAATTGTATCATTCCTCCATTTATCTTGCTTTTAATAAACACTGTATTTTTTTATCATGGGTAGTTAGTGACGGTTGGTTGTGTTGAGCGTAGTGTGTCTCTGATGGACGTGTGTTGTGTCTCAGGTTCCAGATCTTCACTCCACATTCAGAAGTTCAGACTCTGGAGCACAGGAAGCTGCTGAGTGCTTCTCTGCCTGGTGTCAGGAAGATGGTGAGTGTGATGTCACAGGTAGCACCCACAGCTCCCATAGTAACGTTTACCTTAGCCTTTTCCACTTTAATTTAAAAAAAACTAAAACAAACGTTTGCTTGTTGAGATGCTCAAGGACAAGTTTCTTCAGTCTCCAGCAGTTTCTTTACACTTTAACAGGTTTACTGTTTACTAACCCTAACCCTCCACATCACCTCTCCAGCCTCTGATCACATTCACTTTGCTGAGTGGCTAATAAGGTTTTTTCTAACACTATGAAAAGTTTTTATCCCAAATTCATTTATTTTACGAACTCGCTCAGAAAGAAGCTGCTGAAATGTGATTTAAAAATTTCACATAAAAATAATAATACTACATACAAGTTATTGTTTGATTGAATAAAAACGGTCTGAGGCATCCTGTGATTGGTCGAGCCCATGATCGCTACTGGACAGACGCTGACTGCAAATGACATCATCGGTGCCAGATGGCAGCGTTTGAATCTGAGATATTTTAGCTTCTTCTCTGGACAGTGGCAGGAAGCTCTTTGTTATTTTAAGTCTATGGTCAGGACACAGTTGACATTCGTTTGGTCCAATATGACAGAACACAGGTGCTCAGATCTGCTGCGGTTTATTGTAGATGAATGGATGATGTATTTTTTACAGTAAACTTGATGTCAATGAATTTGCTGTAACTTGATGAAACTGGTTCTTTCATCCACTCAGATCCTCTCCACTCACGACGCTGAGACGAGCGTCAACGATGTGGTGTTTGTCATCGACACGGGGTTGGTCAAAGAGGTACAGTCCCCAAGAGTTGAATTTATTATGAAAGTGGAACAAACACGTGGTTATTAATTAACCAATGATTTTTATATTCTGTTGTAGAAGTGCTTTGACAGCGTCATTCGTTTGTCCACTTTAAAGACGGTTTGGATTTCCAAAGCCAGCGCTTTGCAAAGGAAGGGAAGGTAATTTAAATAATGTGCAAATCCAGTTTACTTTCTTTTTAATCTTAACAGTTGAGTCTTTAATGACCTGCTGCTGTTAATATCATTGTTCACCTACTGATAACACCTCAGGTTTGAGTCAGTGAAGTACTGAGCGTGTGTGGTGTCCACAGAGCTGGATGCACCCGACCTGGGACCTGCTTCCACCTCTTCAGTCGAATCCGCTTCAACAACATGCTGGACTTCCAGGTTCCACAGCTGCTGCAGATGCCTCTGCAGGTAGACTCACACGTTGCAACTTTCATCCAATCCAGTGTCTCTCTTACTTTAAATTCATCAGGAAGAGAAAGAATAATATCTGAAGGCTACTTAAACACGCAGCAGTTAACTGTGATAATGTGTCCATGTGTTTAAGGAGCTGTGTCTGCAGACCAAGCTGCTCGCTCCCTCCTGTCCAGTGGCAGATTTCTTGTCCAGAGCTCCACAGCCTCCGCCTGCACATGTAATCACAGAGGCTGTGAGCATGCTCGAGGTATCAAGTACTAACAAATCCTCCGGGAACCTGAGTATGATGTTAATTATTATCGGTGGTCCTGCTCAGTTTCATCTGTTCGTCCGTATCAGTAAAGCTTCAGAAGAAATTCACAGATACGAAATATATAAACACAGAGTGTGGACAGACGATGTTACAGTTAATCAGTCTGAAGTATTACTGTTGGTTAACGGCTGAAGGGTTGATTATAAGCATCTCTCTCTCTCCTCAGGTTACAGGTGCTATGGACCAGAATGAAGACCTGACTGATTTGGGTTACCACTTGGCCGAACTGACCATAGAGCCCCACCTGGGCAAGATGGTGCTGAGTGCCATGGTGCTCAAGTGTCTGGACCCCATTCTCACCATCGCCTGTATGCTGGCTTACAGCGACCCCTTCGTCCTTCCTGCGCACGGCTCTCAGAAGAGAGCTGCTCTGATCGCCCGCAGACATTTCTCCTCCTGTAGCGTGAGCGACCACATGGCCCTGCTCACCGCCTTCCAGGTGGGCGTCCTCTGCACCTGCGTCCCTTCCTGTCCACATCATGTCTCAGGAACGCCTTTCCGGAATTTCTTAAAATTTGGCACAAACCATCACTTGCTCTCAAGGATGAGCTGATTCGATTTTAGATATGGATTATTTAACAGATTGTCTACAACTGGCCATATTTTAATTCTGTGGCATTATGAGGAATGTTCTTTCACAAAACAAATTGTTAATGAGTGCGTTTTAATCATGATACAGTCAAGTTCCCTTGTCCATGTTCTAAGCATGCTTGTCCTCACATCTGTTGTGTGTTTGCTGTCAGGCTTGGCAGAGGGCTTGCGCTAACGGCAGCGAGAGATCCTTCTGTAAGAAACACTTCCTGTGCCACTCGACCATGGAGAAGATACACGGCATAAGGATCCAGCTGCTGGCACAGCTCCGTGCTATGGGTCAGTTGTTCTCGGTGGTGTGACTAGGGTTGCAAAATTCCGGGAATATTCAAAGTTGGAAACTTTCCATGGGAATTAACGGGAATAAACTGGAAATGTTGTGGGTAATTTATACTAACTGTATTTACCTTGTCATATACAGACATAAATATAAACATTTTGTTGTGTCATAGGCTGATTTGAGCCCTGAGGAAACTTTGGGCACTTGACTATATGCTTCTGCATCGTTGTGTCATTCTTAACATAGGTCTTTGCACAGTATTTGCAAATGTACACAGCCTTTCCTTCTACATTGGATGAGGTGAAATGTCTCCACACATGAGAGAGTGCACGTGGCATTGTTCTGTAGAATAAGATGAGAAAAAAGTTTGTAAAAAAACACTAATGCAATGCCAGAGATATAAATAGTTAGCCAAACAATTGGAATCGTCTGTAAACATATTTTTCAATTGATGGATAAATGAATGGAAATAGTCTTGATGAACAGATGAACAATCCTCAATCAGCATGATAATATATTTTCTCCAGTAATATCATGGAAACTTACCTGACTAGTCCTGCACTCTACAGCAGGCCTCAATAGCCCTGCTGTAGAGTGAAGCATGCTGGGAGTTATCTGTGCATGTGATGGAAGAATGACCAGTGGAGGCTTGAAACTCAACGTTCCATACATCTTTAAAATAGAGTTTTGAATGATGATTTTATTGCTCAGCGTTTAATTTGCATAGTTTTTTTTTTTTTTCAAAATTCCCGAGCTAAACTTCCCATGGAAAGTTTCCGGAAAGTTACCGGAAACTTTCCACCCCTTTGCAACCCTAGGTGTGACCTCATCAAACTGTCTGTAATCTGTTGTGTCGTTATCACATCTCCAGGTCAAAGTATCCAATATGAAAGGAGACTGTTTATCTTCAGGGCGGTTTTAAAACTCGGGTTTTAGCTCCTGTCTCTTTAAGGCCCCCCTCCTGATAAAGCACAGTCTGCTCTGATTGGCTAGTTGGACAAATCTGTTGTGATTGGACGACTACTTCAGCCCATGTAGGAAAGGTTGGCCTCCACACTCAATTGACCTGGCTCAGACTCGCTGCTAAGTGTGCATAACACCCAAAAGACACAATGCCGGGTCTTTTCTTATATATCTTCTTTAATGGAATCCCTCAACATCCCTAATTGTCTCGAGAAATAAATAAAACAAACAAGCTTGAAATGTCCTGTTTGTTCCCCAGGTTTTGTGCAGGCCCATGGAAGCAGTGACATTGTTGAATTGAATCATAATTCAGAGAACTGGGCTGTGGTGAAGGCAGCGCTGGTGGCCGGCATGTATCCCAACGTGATCCACATCGACCAGGAGACCTCTCTGATCTGCAGCAACAAGAAACAGATCCACTTCCACCCCTCCTCCGTCCTCAACCAGTTCAAGGAGGTACTGATAACCTCTCACTTTTAAAGTCCTCCAGGGAGAAAAGAGTTTCTAAACATGTTGGCATGTTATATGATGAAAGATATACTTTGAGCAAAATAACAACGAGTATTTCCACCGCAGCTAAAGGATCCAAACCGTCTGTTAGTGATGTCACAGACCTTTGAAACCAGTCCTGTCACGTGTGGGTGGGGCTCACTGGCTGTGGTGTAATACATTTCGTAATAGATGTGATTTTAAAACCTTAATGTGTTCTATCAAAGTACAGTCACACATTTAAGTGCCTGGTATCTCTTTAAGCATGTTTATTATCTTAAAAACCACATCTTCTATCTAAGCTCAGCGCGTCCGGCCGTGGCTGATGGATTTTAAAAGTCTACTTTAACTGGTAGAATCAGATTTAAACTCTGTTTTTAATTTCTTTTGTGTCTTTTTGCTGTTAAGAAAACATCGTCCAAGTCGGGCGCGGCTCTTCCCACCGAGTGGTTGATCTGTGATGAGATCCGTCGAGGACAGAAGGTGGCGAGTGTGCGCTGCTGCTCCCTGGTGACCTCCATCACCGTGGCGCTTTTCGGAGGTTGTGGCTCTTTCCCCCTGGAGGAGCACACTGTGCCGGGAGCCGCTGGTGAATAAAGGAAAACATTGTTTGTGAAGATTTTACAATCAATGTGAATTTAACTAGAATTCAACCCCAGACGACCTCTCGGTTTAGACATTGCTACAGATTTTCAGTCTTATTTTCTGGGAATTTGAGGAATTAGTGTTTTGTGATTTGTGTCTTTTCTTAGCAGTGACCAGTGGTTTAAGATTGGAGCTGATTTGGAAGTCTGTCTGACTCGGTGTTTGTTTTCAGCTTCTTCTCTGTCAGACCGTCCACAGGATGACAGTGACAGCGGGTCAGAGGACGTAGCTGAGCTCAAGGTCGATGACTGGCTCGCCTTCCAGTGCGAGTCAGAGGTGAGAGAACACCACGCTCACTGTCCCATCAGACACTTCAAACCTGTGGAGAGGTGCTGGATGTTGTCGACAAATCACAGCAGATTGAGCCACCCGGCCAATCAGAGCACAGAGGGCTTTATCAGAAGGTCTTAAACAGATAGGAGTGTAAAACCAAGTGTTTACGACAGAGGCTGAAGAGAGGAGTTGCAGCGATGGAAAGTTCTCACTTTTCTTCACTGATATTGTTTCTCTTTTGTTCTGTTGTTTCATCTTCGCTCATTCTGACCCGTTGTTTATTTCCTTTTCCATTTCTTTTGTTCTTGATGTTTTGTGCTGAATCTTTTCTCTCACGCGTTCTGTCTGGTGTCATGTGTGATGTCATCAGGGAGCCAGGATGGTCCTTAAACTGAGGGAGATGTGGCAAAATCTTTTCACCTGGCGGACCAGCTTCCCTTCAAAGCCCTACAACCAGAAGGAGCAGACCATCCTGAAGACCCTGATTTCTGTATGTCACCTTCCTTTTTTCTATCTGGATTCTTGTCACCATCTGTTTGAGTGAAAAATGAGAGATAATGTTTGGACTTGACATTGGAATGTGTGTTTGACAGGTACCAGCTGGGGAGTGAGTCATGTCCTGAGTTTTATCTGTGTGCTTAACTTCATGTAATCTTCCCATGATGCACAGTATTACGTTTACACCTGGTTCACGTGTTAACTGGAGACAGTCGCTTTGCCTCGATGGTTTCTAGTCTGTCAACAACTCCTATAGTGCTTAACAT
Source organism: Limanda limanda (assembly GCF_963576545.1). NCBI lineage: Eukaryota > Metazoa > Chordata > Actinopteri > Pleuronectiformes > Pleuronectidae > Limanda > Limanda limanda. The sequence goes on from NC_083636.1 coordinate 495,248, forward strand.
TGTGTATCTAACTCACACGTTCACACTGTGATGACACAGCAGGAGCAGCTAGTTCATTATGCGGCTGTTGACATGACATGAATGACCTGAGTTCAAACCGATGTCCCTCAGGTGCTCACGGAGGAAGAGCAGAGGGCGGGCCTGCAGCAGCCTTCAGGGATTGGCCAGCGGCCCCGGACCACTAAACCAGGGGAGTGGCTCCAGGCCTCAGCGAAGACCTCCAAGTACAGCCCCCAGCAGACCACCAGCACCGGCCGTGACTAGTGAGGAGGAGTCTCAGGACATGTTGATCACAGTGTGTTTAACTGAAGAATCACATGAAAGGACACGTTTACCTGCTCTCTTCTTTTAGTTTGAACTCCTTCAGTCGTAGAGTCAAGTCTGTAGAACAAGACGGAAAGACGAGTTCTTTGTTAATCCCAAAGTGGAAACTTCACAACAACCTTTTCACCTGAATCATAAAAAATAATGGAGGTAGATGAGGAAGAGTCAAATGAACTGACAGAGATTCAAGATGTTTATTTTAAACTAGTAAAAAACTTTTGCCTGGAAGCCTCATTGCAGCAAAAATAAAGTTGTTAATAAAGTAATTGAAGACATCACAGTAATAATATTCGGATTAATTTACAATAACAGAACAATGTATACAAAATATAAACTTGAATATCCACAAGGCCCGACAGTCTCCTAATGAAATCAACATTTAAATTAACTAGATCCAGATTTTTATTTGAACACTTACAAATATCTAAATATATCAGATTTATTTCATTAATATACATTACATTGAATTATTCTCTGAGAAATAAAGGACGATGTTCTATCTCACAATGTTAAAGAAAGAGATTAAGAATTCCTGTATCTGCCAGCAGAGGGCAGGAGGGAGAACAGGCTGCTGTGGAAACAGACAGAAATAATACAAATTTAAAATCATATGAAATCAAAGACTGAGAATAGATCAGGTGGATATTGTTTGTGAAGAACATAAAGTGCTTTGTACAGGTGCTGGTGAGAGTTGTGTTACTGCTCTGTGCTCACATCCCTGCTTCTCCTCCCTCAGGTCTGAAGATCGGCTCTGAAGAGTCAGACAGTTCCTCCAGCTCCTGAGACAGGACCACTGCTTCTATGGTGGAGTGTTGCATTGTGGGACGTATGTTGTGTTCTAGCTGTGGAGAGTTTTGAGTCTGAAATTAGTTTTTCTTTTGTTAAACAGTTTTACAAATGTTAGTTTGACCCAGTTTCAGCTGCAGAAGTTTCTGACGGCTTCTGTTTGATGTTGTGTCTCTAAAGAGGAAATAAACTAAGAGTGGAAACGACTTCTCAACTTCTCCTCTTTCCTCCTCACGTCTGTTCTTCAGAAACAATCCAGAGGAAACCTGTGAGTTCCACAGTTCAATCAATTCTAATTAAAGTTCAATTCATAAAAGTTGTGCTGTGATAATAATAACCTCCCAGTAGCCCCTCATGGATCCATCCAGAGTCTGGGGCATTCACTTTAACAAGTACTTGTTGAAGTACTTGTTAAAGTACTTTGAAGTACTTGTTTAACTACTCATCTTAAGTACTTTAAGATGAGTAGAATCATCTTAAGTACTTTAAGATGAGTAGAATCATCTTAAGAATGATGATTCTACTGAATACTTATCTTGAGTACTTTAAGATGAGTAGAATCATCTTAAGTATGATGATTCTACTGAATACTTATCTTGAGAACTTTAAGATGAGTAGAATCATCTTAAGTACTTTAAAATGAGTGGAATCATCTTTACTTTTTCACACGTTTTCTAATCACACAACAGACTCCTTCCATTACACTGCAGCTTATTTCAAGTCCCGGGCAACACTCTGCCTCTCTTCCTTGCCCTGTCCTTCTTCTTCTCCGTTCATCTTAAGTACTTTAAGATGAGTAGAATCATCTTAAGTACTTTAAAATGAGTAGAATCATCCGTTTAAGTACTTTAAGATGAGTAGAATCATCTTAATTACTTTAAGATGATTCTACTCTTTTCACCAGGATAATATTTATGAAATATAACAGCGGTTTTATTCTGTTTTAGTGAAGTGAAACTTTTCTTCCTCGGTGGTTTTCACCTGAGTGTATGAATGGATGCGCGTTGCCATGGACACGCTGCTCAATGCCACTGCCGCGCCAGGAACTGACGTCACGACCTGATTGGCTGCTGCTCTCTCACCAGACATCGTACACGTCCTCCCATTGGCCCGCCGCTAGGGCCCTGGCGCGTGTTGCGCTTCCTTCGCTGTGATTGGCTGACGCGCTGCGGGACTTGGTAGCGCCGCATGTGCTGTGAGAGCTGTGATTGGTCAGGAGGCCAGGTGCCGGGTTCAGGGACAGAGGCTGGTCTTATAAAAACACACGGAGCCGCAGAGAGCTGCGACCACAGAGGAGACCTGTCAGCTGCTCTTCATCAGCTGCTCCTCTTCATCATCCTCTTCATCAGCTGCTCCTCTTCATCATCCTCTTCATCAGCGGCTCCTCTTCATCAGCGGCTCCTCTTCATCAGCTCTTCACTCCTCACAGGTGAGAACATGTTCATCTAACGGGTGTAGAGCCCTGGAGCTGTTAGCTAACAGAGCTAACAGCTAACAGAGCTAACAGCTGACAGCCGGCCGTCCAGTGAGCTGCACCGGAAGCTGGTCCGTCGCTGTGTGTGGTCCGGGTCTGTGGCTGATGGCTGTTCAGAGCTGTCAGAGTGTGTGTCTGTCAGAGTGTGTGTGTCAGAGTGTGTGTCACTGCTCGTGTGTCGGTGTGTCGGTCTCACGGGGATCTGGTTCCGGTTCCCCGTCCCGGCGGGCTTCAGTTCCGGTAGATCCCGGTGCCCTTTCACCCAGTTTCCCCCCCCCCGTGTCTTTAACAGGTTTGTTTACCAAACTCAGTTTGTGTAGCAACGTGTCCAGAATAACGTGTGACGCAGCTAGTGTACCCTGTGTGTTGTTTACTAACGACGCGTGTGTCAGTAAAGTGAACACGTGTATTACATGTCATACTCCTGGCTCGGGTTAGCTCAGCTGTTAGCATGTCACCTTGTGCTAGCTACACTCTAAACATGCTAGCTCCTGATCCAGAGGAGAGACAACCGGAAGCTGATGTGTCCTTTAACCTGCTAATGTTCTTAG
>NC_083636.1:500882-505882 GCF_963576545.1 Limanda limanda
CCCTCTGGAGAGTAGAGTCCCTCTTGAGAGTAGAGTCGTCCCTCTGGAGATTAGAGTCCCTCTGGAGAGTAGAGTAGTCCCTCTGGAGAGTAGAGTAGTCCCTCTGTAGAGGTGGGTGTGTCTTCATCTTCTTATCACAGCACGCTGTTTGGTCAGGGGGAGGTAGAGTCCCCTCTGGAGAGTAGAGTCCCTCTGGAGAGTGGAGTAGTCCCTCTGGAGAGTAGAGTCCCCTCTGGAGAGTAGAGTCCCCTCTGGAGAGTAGAGTCCCCTCTGGAGAGTAGAGTCCCCTCTGGAGAGTAGAGTCCCTCTGGAGAGTAGAGTCCCTCTGGAGAGTAGAGTAGTCCCTCTGGAGAGTAGAGTCCCTCTGGAGAGTGGAGTCACTCTGGAGAGTAGAGTCCCCTCTGGAGAGTAGAGTCCCCTCTGGAGAGTAGAGTCCCTCTGGAGAGTAGAGTCCCTCTGGAGAGTAGAGTCCCTCCGGAGAGTAGAGTCCCTCCGGAGAGTAGAGTCCCTCCGGAGAGTAGAGTCCCTCCGGAGAGTAGAGTCCCTCTGGAGAGTTGTTCCTCTGGAGAGTAGTCCCTCTGGAGAGCAGAGTAGTCCCTCTGGAGAGTGGGGTCCCTCTGGAGAGTAGAGTCTCTCTGGAGAGTAGAGTTCCTCTGGAGAGTAGAGTAGTCCCTCTGGAGAGTAGGGTCCCTCTGGAGAGTAGAGTAGTCCCTCTGGAGAGTAGAATAGTCCCTCTGGAGAGTAGAGTAGTCCCTCTGGAGAGTAGAGTCCCTCTGGAGAGTGGAGTCCCTCTGGAGAGTAGAGTCCCCTCTGGAGAGTAGAGTCCCTCTGGAGAGTAGAGTCCCTCTGGAGAGTAGAGTCCCTCTGGAGAGTAGAGTCCCTCTGGAGAGTAGAGTCCCTCTGGAGAGTAGAGTCCCTCCGGAGAGTAGAGTCCCTCTGGAGAGTAGAGTCCCTCTGGAGAGTAGAGTTGTTCCTCTGGAGAGTAGAGTCCCTCTGGAGAGTAGAGTCCCTCTGGAGAGTGGAGTCCCTCTGGAGAGTAGAGTCCCTCTGGAGAGTAGAGTTCCTCTGAGAGAAGAGGGACTCTACTCTCCAGAGGGAACCCTGTGCATTATCTGACCATATGAATAAAAGCATATTATAAAATGACACAAGCATCACTTCATGTCCAGCTCTACACTTCACACTGACCTGTGTTTCCGATGTGTGAGTCGATCCCCAGAGACGTGTTCAGGATGTGTTTGATGTCCGGTGTGAACAGACCAACGAACACTGATCTCATGGGAACGCTCTGTAAATCACCTGTTCTCCTTCTCCTTCTGGACAGAGGGCTTGGAGAAGCGCTTCAGTCTGGAGGACTTTGGTTTTCTGGTCTTTCACTCCCCGTACTGCAAGCTGGTGCAGAAGTCGTTGGCCAGACTGATGCTGAACGACTTCCTGAGCCACCCGAGCCCCAACACCGAGACGGGAGCCTTCACCGGCCTCGACGCCTTCAGGTACGCTCAGAGCGAAGCGGAGTTTAGATCCTTCCAGGAAACAGACCTGAGGACCATAGGAGCAGTCGTTGTGGAAAGCAGACGTGTTGAAGATGGATTGTGAAGTTCTGTGTTGCTGTGTGTGCTTGAACGACAGAGATGTTCGACCAGAAGAAACCTACTTCGACCGGGATGTGGAGAAGGCGTTCATGAAGGCCAGTGCCGATCTGTTTGAGAGGAAGACCAAGGCCTCGCTGCTGGTCTCCAACCAGAACGGGAACATGTACACGCCCTCCGTCTACGGCTGCCTGGCCTCTGTCCTTGCACAGTACGTCTCGCTGTCAGTCCTCTCGTGCACGACCCTCGTGCACTTTGTACAAGATGCTGTCTGATGGAATCAGTGTGACAGGGAGTTTGTTGCCTTGTGTTGCAGACACACAGCGTCGCAGATCGCAGGACAGAGGGTCGGACTTTTCTCCTACGGTTCAGGATTTGCTGCGACTCTGTATTCTCTCCGCGTCACACAGGACCACACCCCCGGTGAGTCATCACACACACATTATAAGCTGGCAGAACCTGACACTTGTGTGTTCCTCCATGTGAAATGTTTTGTTTTGTTCCAGGATCGACTTTGGACAAACTGGTGTCGAGCCTGAGCGACCTGAAGGTCCGACTGGACTCCAGGAGGAAGGTCTCACCTGCCGTCTTCTCTGAGAACATGAAGCTGAGGGAGGAGACGCACCACTTGGGTAACGCCCCCGCTGCTCCTGTCCCTCTCACAAAGAGCCAATCAGCAGCCGGTCTGTCGGGACGTTCTCATCAACTCTTTAAAACCTCTTTCCACTCTGTCCTCACAGCCAGCTACGTCCCCCGAGGCTCGGTGGACGACCTGTTCCCGGGGACGTGGTACCTGACGCGAGTGGACGACAAACACCGCAGGGAATACGCCCGCACGCCTCTGGACCGCGACCTGCCGGCCGAGCCCGAACTGCTCGCTCGCTCCAACGCAACCACAGAGGTACGGGTCGAAGAAACCTTAACGCAGGTTCCTGATTCAGATCATAAGGCTAAAATACATCTGATTCATGCTTAAACCTCAATAACATAGAAAACTGCATTTTGTGTGTTTTCCTCTCCAGCAGCACGTCCCGAGTCCGGCCAAGAAGATGCCTCGCATCCCCGCCAGCGCCAGCGCCACCGCGGCCGTCAGCAACTGAGAGCGTCCGTCTCCATGGGAACACAGACCAGTCCACTCCAGGTCACAAGAGGTCACCGCCCACTTCATCATAAATTCAACTTCATTAGCTCGGAGCAGTGCGGAGACGGCCGGACATCCCATCATGCCCCTGCTGGCCACATGTGACACTGTCGGACAGTAGGAATTAGTTTTATTTTAAAGTTGACATTTTTACACGTTTTGCATTCGTGCAGAACTGGACAGTTGTTCATCCGGCCGCGGCTCAGGCAGATGTTTGTGAGACAAGGGACTTCCTGCTGGCAGCTGGCAGCCGGCGACAGGAAGAGGAAGTGGACTTAGTTAACGTGGCTTCAGGCCTCCTGCTGATTAACGGGGGGGGCTCCGGCATCCCAGTGTGAGACAGAGCTCTTACTCCTCCCCCCCCATGAACACACACACACGGTTTAATAAATGTCCAGGTTTAATAAAACATCCTCAGTGTTGGTTCTGTTACACCTTGGCTCCTGTGGAGGTCGACCCGGTGGAAGAGAGACCAGAGCGCCCCCTGCAGGCCTCTTCAGTGGTGGACCCCCAGGTGGGCCACATCCCTGCTGATCACTCGGGTCTGACTCCGCCCACAGGAGCCTGGAACACAGCAGACAACTCCAGGTTGTCACAGATCTTATCTTCTGTCTTTTCTTTGGTTCTGTAGATTATAAAATACAGAAAGTCACTCAGTGAAGCTCGGACCTTTGACGACAGTCAAATCACAATCCTTCATAGATATCAGTGCTTTAAATGTCAGATTATTTTTTATCAATGTCCATGAATTATTCTTTGAGAAATCAAGGAAAATCTCGTTTTACTTTCTTAAAGAAAGAGAAGAAACTTGGATCAACGAGTTCTTTCTCGACACGTCTTTGTTCCAAATCTGTTCAGAAGTTTGTTTTCTCAACAGACGGAATCGATCTTAGGAAACGGAACCTCTTGTTCTGTCGCTCCAGGAAATATAACTGAACTTAATCGTCATATTTGTCTCTATTTTTTTAAATGTTTGTCCAGAGCAGGTGATTGTCTGAATTACATGATTGTTTTGGATATGATTTGCTCTGAATTAGTCTTTCCAGTTCCAGCACATGTGTAGTAACATGTTCAGGCACAGTTCATAGATCTGTGTTGAAATGAGGAATGTGAATTCACTAAACTGTTTTGTCTTCTTTGTTCTCGTAATAATACGACTTTGTTCTTGAAGTCTGGTCCTGACTCTGGTGTCATAGACAAAGTGAGTTAGATGAGACGCGTTGCCATGGCGACAGCGTCCTCTTCCTGTGACGGTGCTCAGCTGGAGTCTCCTCAGCCGGTTTACATTCGTCTGAGGAAACATTAGATTGTTCTCATTCACTCACATGTAGCTGAGGTGTGTCGAAGTCCCGCCCACACATGCTCTCGACCAATCAGGAGTCAGCCTTTGTCAATCATGATGTCTCTGCCTGTTTTTATATCATTAAATTACTGATTCAAACCAAACAGAAACTTGAACAAACATCAGAGAGAAGAACGAGCTGAAGTCACAGAAACATCTTTACAAACATTTAACAGTTTGGTCCGTGTCCCATCTGCTAACATGGAGGAGGTGTATGAGCTATACTGTAGCCGGACACCAGGGGGCGATACAGATGTTTTGGCTTCAGTACTTGGAGCTGTCATGTCGTCCATCTTTCTTTACAGCCTCTGATTGGCTCCTGTAAGTGGGCGGAGCAGACTCGTTCTCGAGAAGCCTTTCAACACACGAGTAAGAATCGTAAACAATCGTAGCTTTTCCTCCAATAATGTACAGAAATCATGTTAATGTTCAGAAATCATGTTAATGTTCAGTCCGGCTCGGTCACGTGACCTGAAGCCATGATGATGATGAACAGAACAAACTGATCGTCGATGCTGTTTCACGATGAATGAATGAGGCAGATGAATTTTATCGCTTTGTGCAAAGTGTAGATTCTGAATAAAATAACTTTAAACTTGTGTTTTTGCTCGTGTGATTATTATTTCCACAAATAATCAGATAATTTGAAATAAAACATGTTTTCACACCTGTTGTGTTGTTATTTACCTGTTTGTGTTTGTCCTGTTTGATATGAAGATGCAGCTGCAGAGCAACAACCATCACAATCCGTTTATCACATGGTTGTTATCAACATTAATGTTACACAAGTTAGTCTCTGGCCCTGAAGTGCACATCAACACACTCGACAACAAAACAACAAAACAACACAAAGATAAAACATGGATTAAATTCTGAACATTATTGATCAGATTCGTTACATGTTTAAACACAAACTCTGACATCTTTT
>NC_083636.1:510882-520882 GCF_963576545.1 Limanda limanda
GAAGATTCAGTGGAATCGTGTCACAGAAACATTCCAGAATCCTCACGTCAGAGCTGAAGCTTCATCTGGACGATCGTCAAACTTCATGTGGAAGCTGAAGCTGAAAGAAGCAGAAGCTGGTTTCTCTGGGACGCTTCATCAGGTGCTTCACACTGAGCTCCTCAGGTCTCTGGATCTTCTCTGGAGGATCACACTCAGGTCCTCCTCCTCCTCCTCCTCCTCCTCCTCCTCCTCCTCCTCCTCTTCCTCCTCTTCCTCCTCTTCCTCCTCCTCCTCCTCCTCCTCCTCCTCCTCCTCCTCCTCCTCCTCCTCCTCCTTCTCCTCCTCCTGAGCTCCTGGAGGTGATGTAAACATGATCCCATGACCTCTGAGGGAACAGGTCACTTCCTGTCTCTCTCTCTGGATTTCACCTGCAGGTCTGAAAACAGCTCGTGTGTGAAACACTCCGATCATTTTCTGTTACTAAGCAACCAACTGCAGAGTAGACACTCTACTTCCTGTTGACATCACATGACCAGTGTAGGTGAGAGGTCATGTGACGTGTGCTGTCAGGTGTGTTAGTGTGGACGGAGAATATTTCTGATATGGAGCTAAAGCTTCAGCTAATGGTTGATGTCGGGGTTGATTCTGGACTTGAAGACGAACTGATGTCACGAACACGCTTATTATTATTATTATTAATATTATTATTATTATTATTATTATAATCAAATGATGAGGTCACAGATGGCTGTTGTTAAGAAGCTCATTGTAGCACCTCAGGCTACAATGAGAGCTTCTAACATTCAGGGAATCGTGTGATATCTGAACATCTGCAGCGTCACATGTCGGACGTCTCCGCCGCTCGCACAGGAAACGAGTTCTGCTCTCATACGATAAGTTTCTATAAGTTTCTGACCAGCGGAGTGTGGTCGGCCTGGAGGACGAGAGATGTTCAGTATCTGAGGGATGCAGGCGCAGGGGATGTTGGTTGTCAGGGCGACGGTTGACTGTGGAGGCGGGACTGATGGGACGATATGTCAGGAACACGTCAGGAACACGTCAGGAACACGTCAGGAACACGTCAGGAACACGTCAGGAACACGTCAGGAACATGTCACAGCTTCAGTTCAGGTCTGAAAACAGATTTAGACACATTCTAGTTTGTGATTGGCTGCTGCTGTGGTGAACTCTTCCTCATTTCTCAGTCAGTGCAGTGATTAGTGGTGTGACTCCTCCTCCTCTTCAGGTCCAGGATCATCTCTCTGTGTTTAAACCTCTTTCTTCATCACGGAGCAGACACACGTCTTCTTATCTGCGTCCTCACACACACACGCTCTCCGGCTGCGGTCGGGATCCGGAGCTGATTCACAGCTGGAAGGAAACAGCACCAGAAACACTGACATGTCCTTTTATGGCATGTGAGCGCTTTTCAAACAGGAAGTGACATTGAGGGAGAGGGGATCTCACAAGAGAGAAGATCCACTGACACTGGACACACACACACACACACGCTCACACAAACACACACCCACACACACACACACTCACACTCACACACACACACACACACACTCATGCTCACACACACACACACACATGCACGCTCACACAAACACACACCCACACACACACACACTCATGCTCACACACACACACACACATGCACGCTCACACAAACACACACCCACACACACACACACTCACACTCACACACACACACACACACACTCACACACTCACACACACACACACACACACACGCTCACACCCCATTAAAGGGAACCAGCAGCTGGAGCTGGGAGGTTCTTCGGAGCCACAGGTTCCAGACGTGTTGCTGCAGATAAACAGTCGACCTCAGCATTAGAACCAGACTCGGCTTGTAAAGTATTTGTGTGAACTGACTTCCTTTCACCTGTTTTGAAGCTGGATCTTTTCTGCACAGACTGGAGGATTCTTGAGTTTCCAGCTCCTTGAAGCAGGAAGTTGTTGTTTGTATGATCCTGTGTAAATTTGAAACGACACAACCTCTGAGCTCATACCTCCACAGCACACTCCTCATGAAACCACAGCTCTACACAGCAAAATCTGTAGTGTTGTTTTTTCAGTGTTAATATTTTTGAGTTGGTGGGTGTTGAGTTTGGAGTTGTTTTAACACCTGTCGTGATCAAAAAGCTCTGCGAGCGTTGTCAATCAAGCAAGTTAAATGTTTTACTGAGTTATATTCACTTCAGGTGGAGTTGATCATAAAATATGGGAGGAGCCATGTTCCTCTCTCGGCTGCACCCAATGAACCATAACAAAATCCCTCAGCTCTCTTTATCAAGACAGGTGTGAGACTAACCCTCATTCTCATTTTAGTGTTAAAAATACACTTTAACGTGTCATAAAATAACGCTATGTATGTTAAAAATTAACTCTCATAGTGAAATGAAATAACACGATTTTAGTGTTAAAAATACACTTTAACGTGTCATAAAATAACACTATGTATGTTAAAAATTAACTCTCACAGTGAAAGGGAATAACACAATTTAGAGTTAAAGGTGCACTTATGTGGTGTCATAAAATAACACCAAGGATGTCAAATATTTATCACTATTAAAGAGTTAAAATATTAACACTTTTCAAAGTGAAATTTTAACTCAGAATCCGTGAGGATTATATAAACTCAGACTCTGTGAGTTGAATTAACACTCCCGATTTTGCTGTGTATAGATCTGTATTTGCATCCCGGCTGAGGAAACGATGCCGTCAGTTTCCTTTAAAACTTGTTTAAATGTAACCTGGTTTTTGTTGGTTTTTGATTTTTCAGCCAGAGAAGAACTCCAGAGCTGCGATCTGATTGGACAGGAGGGCTGTGACTCAAACAGTGTTTTACATCAGGTACTCCCCTTCTCTCTTCTTCAACACACTCAGGTAAATGTCAGAGGAATGAACCTGATCTGAATAACAGATTGACTCGTGGAGGAACTCGTGTTGAAGGAGAAAGACTCTTCTTCTCTGGAACTCTCTGGTGTGATCTGTTACGACCTGGAATTCATCTTTGAGCTGCAGCCTGAGATCTGAGCCCGGTGGCATCCGGCCGTCATGGAGCCAGGAACAGAAAGAGGAACTGATAGTGAGCGGGTGTCAGCAGGATGTGAGAGCGTCTGTGTTGTGACATCCAATCCCTCGAGCTGCGACGCCAACACATGCTCGCTCTCTCTCTCTCTCTGCGCCGCTCGGCAGCTCACGGCCTCGGCGTCCTGCAGGCCTCTAGGGGTACTGCAGCTCAGACTAGAACCACACATGGAACATTTACAGCTCCATGAGTTTCATTTAGCTCCAAGTGCAGAAAAGTCTTGTTGAACTCGACCGACTGAAGAGAGAAGAGCAGAAGGAACTTCTTCTTCTTGTTGATGAAGACGAACTCTCACTTTGTGTCACATGTTGTGGTTCGAGTTTCTGCTTTGACACAAACTGACATGTCTGTTTCCTTATTTCTGTTTTCTTCACATTGTGGTTTACACACACACACACACCCATACACACACACACACACCACACACACTAACACACACACCACACACACTAACACACACACCACACACACTAACACACACACACACACACTACCCCCTCACCCTAACCATCCAAACTAAATGCCTAACCCGAACCCTTAACCTCTTCCTGACCCTCAAACAGCCCATGAAGAAGAGACCACTGGTCCTCACTCTGTTTTCTCTGGTTTCTTATTCAAATCAGTTCAGTCTCACATGAAGTCAGATCAGACGTGAACAGTGTTTTCTGAGAAGCTGGGTATAAATAAGTTGTCATAGCAACGATGGGTCCGATTATAGAAAACCGTTTCTGCAGTTTCTTGTTCTGATGGAAATAGAACGGCTGTTCCTCATTCTCACGTTCACACTCTGTCGAGTTGTGTTTGAGTCAAGCTTCCTTCTGACTGAACTTTATCCATCAAGACGCCACTGCACTCACACACTCATTAATATCGTTAGAAGCATGAATTAGGATTATATTATTCTCTCTGTGAAAATGTGAGAAGGATTTGATCTGACAATGTTAAAGAGATCCTAGTTTCCTGGATCTGCCCTAAAAGGTCACGAGTTCAGCTTCTTCTTTGTCCACAGAGCTCAGTGGAAATCGTTTCTGTAGTTTCTGTATGATCCTGTTCTCAAACAGCGCCACCTACAGTCCACTCTGATTAGGGTTTTTTGAATGTTTTGCAGGAGTGAGTCGGGCGGAGGTGCAGAGCAGCAGTCATGGTGGCCCTGTCACTCAAGATCGGCGTGGGGAACGTGGTGAAGACGATGCAGTTTGAACCGTCGACCATGGTGTACGACGCCTGCCGCATGATCAGGGAGAGAGTTCCTGAGGCCCAGCTCGGCCAGCGTGAGAGACTCACACACACAGAGACACACAGAGACACACAGAGACACACACACACACACACAGAGACACACACACACACACACAGGACAAGTCAACTGAGCTAAAAGTCATAAAATAATATAGTGTAATTTAAATCAGTTTCTGCAGGTAAACAATGTTTGTTCTTCAAGATTCAACAATGGTTCAGAAAACTCTCAAAGTGTGTTTGCTTCAGTGAGTTTGTTCAATCCTCAGAAAAGAACATCGTTAACGTCCTAATGGATTTAAAGCTTCATGTCCAACATGAAAATTAGTCAAAGAGTCAAACGGCACTGTCACTGAAACACTTCAGGAGCAGTTATAATGAAAATAGCTTCATCACATAAAGTGTCAAACACTGAAATGTTAAGATTTGGTTCTGAATCAGTCAGCAACACTAATAAATACCTGTTGGTTTCCATCGGAATCCCAAGTTTTAATTCACTTTTCATTGATATATGTTTTGTGACTTGTGCCTAGGGTTGCAATATTCCGGGAATATTCAAAGTTGGAAACTTTCCATGGGAATTAACGGGAATTAACGTGAATAAACTGGAAATGTTGTGGGTAATTTATACTAACTGTATTTACCTTGTCATATACAGACATAAATATAAACATTTTGTTGTGTCATAGGCTGATTTGAGCCCTGAGGAAACTTTGGGCACTTGACTATATGCTTCTGCATCGTTGTGTCATTCTTAACATAGGTCTTTGCACAGTATTTGCAAATGTACACAGCCTTTCCTTCTACATTGGATGGGGTGAAATGTCTCCACACATGAGAGAGTGCACGTGGCATTGTTCTGTAGAATAAGATGAGAAAAAAAAAAAAAAGTTTGTAAAAAAACACTAATGCAATGCCAGAGATATAAATAGTTAGACAAACAATTGGAATCAAAATTCCCAAAATTCCCGAGCTTAATATTCCCGAGGAAAGTTTCCGGAACTCAGCCGGTAGAACTCAGCTGGTAGAACTCAGCTGGTAGAACTCAGCTGGTAGAACTCAGCTGGTAGAACTCAGCAGGTAGAACTCAGCTGGTAGAACTCAGCCGGTAGAACTCAGCTGGTAGAACTCAGCCGGTAGAACTCAGCCGGTAGAACTCAGCCGGTAGAACTCAGCCGGTAGAACTCAGCTGGTAGAACTCAGCTGGTAGAACTCAGCAGTGAGTCCTGCTGTGGAACCGGGCCGGTGACCAGCCTGTAGCTCACAGAGGAGCGAGTGTGGATGATTACAGGTTCTGCACCAGAGCTGCAAACAGCTGGAACCTGAGACCAGTCCAGAGTTGTGTGTCTTCACGTGAGATGAGTCACTGCAGCTCCGTGCGTCGCGTGTTCCAACACGTTCACCTTCAGGACGTTTCCTCCAGATCAGATCCAGAGTTTGTGTTTCACAGCTGAACATCTCAGCAGCAGGTTTCCTCACAGACTCGTTCAGCATCAGGTCCATCCGCAGACAGGACTAACGACTATTTTTCTATTTCTCTATTTTTTATTTACTATTTTCTATCGATTAATCGGACGACTATTTTATCGATTAGTCGATTAATCTAAACGATTAACTTTCCTCCAAAAAAATCTAATTGACCATTTCCAGTTAATTTTATTTTGACAACAACAAACTGTATGTCATCGTATAATGCAGCACAAAACAAAATGTAAACAAAGGCTCAAACATTAAAGTGCAAAACTGTCGGTTTAAACTAGCAACTCCAACGTGATAAAAACAAATAAAAAAGAGGGCTTATAAGTTGAGTCAGCAGTGCAACTCAAAAAGATATCAAAGTTTCTATTTAAGCCCTTATCAAAATAAACAAGTTAGGTCTGCATATTAAACAAAGTGCAACATGTTTAGAGTATAAGAAACAATGGTGTCCAGCTCCAAACCGACTCATCACGTCTCACTCCCACTCGTGTTGACACATGATCGTCCAGAGCAGATCCCGAGAGCTGAGGACTGATCCACTGACTGCTGTGTTTCCTCCTCAGCCTCAGACTACGGGCTGTTCCTGTCCGATGAAGACCCAAAGAAAGGCATCTGGCTGGAGGCAGGGAAGGCTCTGGATTACTACATGCTGAGGAATGGAGTGAGTCACAACCTGCGACAAATACACAAGAGCTGGAAAGATGAAGAAACACAAACAGTTTGGTTTAAATCAGAACCTGAGCCACTCGGCTCTTTGTGGCTGATGTTGATATAAGGGAGTAAAGTTACATTTCAGATACCATAAATATATATTAGGTGTAATAATCAATGATTCCTAACATGTTGTTATTGTCTTATGATGGATAAATGTAGCTGAGGTTTAACTCTTTACAGTTTAACTATAACTTTATTATAAATTACTACAATAGAACTTGAACTAAGAAAATAATCAGAATTTTATTAAAGTAAAATATATACATAAATGGACATGGTAGCACCACCTAGTGGTCGGAGATATTATGTGTCGAATCCCATTCTCATGAACGAAGTGAGAGAATCTCTTTAGTACAAATGTTCACTTGGTCTGATTCGATTTCGGAGGTCAAAGGTCACAGGCCTCATATGAGTCTGATCAGGTCGACAGAGGCAAACATCTGCAGGTCAACTTCAGCCGACCCATAAACTGGTGGGGGGGGACATCCGGTGTCTGTCCTGGTCCTCAGCAGATCAACAACAGGAACTTCTGACTCAATAACTTCATCTGGGTTCCTACAGCCTCTAAAACTGTGGATTTGAACTTGTCCCGTCTGTCAGGACACTCTGGAGTACAAGAAGAAGCACCGGCCTCTGAAGATCCGCATGCTGGACGGCACCGTGAAGACCGTCATGGTGGACGACTCCAAGATCGTCAGCGACATGCTCATGACCATCTGCGCCAGGATAGGTCGGTTGTCTCTGTCTGTCTCTCCTCCAGATCCAGATCGACTGTAGAGTCAACTGGAGTCCTGTAATGTGTGTGTGTCTGTGTGTGTGTCTGTGTGTGTGTTTCAGGCATCACAAACTATGACGAGTACTCGCTGGTGAGAGACATCGGCGAGGAGAAGAAGGAGGAGACCACAGGGACACTGAAGAGAGACAAGACTCTGCTGAGAGACGACAAGAAGATGGAGAAGCTGAAGCAGAAACTGCACACAGACGACGAGTGTAAGAGACACACACACACACACACACACACACACACACACACACACACACACACACACACACACACACACACGGTCAATACTATCACACAATTTGATGGGAAATTATTTTTTGTGATTAGAGAAGAAAGGTTGTCCTCACTCTGAGTGACTCCAGCAATGACATCATCATCATCTTTATCTTTATTACATTAAAAATCATGACTCACCTCATCAGTCAGATTCATATCTATAAGTCGTGTCTCCTGTGTGTGTGTGTGTGTGTGTGTGTGTGTGTGTGTGTGTGTGTGTGTGTGTGTGTGTGTGTGTGTGTGTGTGTGTGTGTGTGTGTGTGTGTGTGTGTGTGTGTCCCCTCAGTGAACTGGCTGGACCACGGCCGGACGCTGAGGGAACAAGGCGTGGAGGAGACCGAGATGCTGCTGCTCAGGAGGAAGTTCTTCTACTCGGATCAGAACGTGGACTCCAGAGATCCGGTCCAGCTCAACCTGCTCTACGTGCAGGTAAGCCACCTCCCACATCCATCCCATAATCCTTTGCTTCAGTTCCCTCTTCACCAATCCAGCCAATCAGAATCAAGTATTCTTAGAGTTTGTTCTACTCAGGTTGTTCTTTTGGTTTTTAACGTTTTCATGTGTTCTTCTGTGTGCGTGTTTGTGTGTGTGTGTGTGTGTTACTGTGTACGTGTGTGTGTGTTACCGTGTGTGTGTGTGTGTTACCGTGTGTGTGTGTATGTCTGCCACAGGCCCGTGACGACATCCTGAACGGCTCCCACCCCGTCTCCTTCGACAAGGCCTGTGAGTTTGCAGGGTTTCAGTGTCAGATCCAGTTCGGCGACCACAACGAGACCAAACACAAGCCTGGCTTCCTGGAGTGAGCTCCGCCCCCCCACACACACTCCTCCTCCTCTTATCTTCAGCATCGTTATCATCATTATTTATATCATCTGAGTTCCGTGGTTTGATTTTGAGTTGTAATCTTTCTCCTCAGTTTAAAGGAGTTCCTTCCCAAAGAATATATCAAGAGCAAAGGAGACAAGAAGATCTTCCAGGTGAGAACCAGACATCACGAGTCGCCCCAGATAAAGTTCACAGCCCTGGTGTTAACGTCCGATCACAACGAATCCAGATGTTTCCTCAATGCGTCCGATCACTCAGACACATCGGGAGGTCGTCTGCTGACCTCACTCAGGACGTCTAGTCACCTCATGTCCTCCAACCTCGGCAGTTTCACAAGGAACTAAAGTATTTTTACTCTTCTCAAGCTGTTTTCAGACCTAAACTGAACTGCAGACATGTTCCTCACATGTTCCTGACATGTTCCTGACGTGCTCCTCACATGTTCCTCACGTGTTCCTCACATGTTCCTGACGTGTTCCTCACATGTTCCTCACATGTTCCTCACGTGTTCCTCACATGTTCCTGACGTGTTCCTCACATGTTCCTCACATGTTCCTGACGTGTTCCTCACATGTTCCTGACGTGTTCCTCACATGTTCCTGACGTGTTCCTCACATGTTCGTCACATGTTCCTCACGTGTTCCTCACATGTTCCTGACGTGTTCCTCACATGTTCCTCACGTGTTCCTCACATGTTCCTGACGTGTTCCTCACATGTTCCGTACATGTTCCTGACGTGTTCCTCACATGTTCCTCACATGTTCCTGACGTGTTCCTCACATGTTCCGTACATGTTCCTGACGTGTTCCTCACATGTTCCTCACATGTTCCTGACGTGTTCCTCACATGTTCCCCACGTGTTCCTCACGTGTTCCTCACGTGTTCCTCACATGTTCCTCACATGTTCCTGACGTGTTCCTCACATGTTCCTCACATGTTCCTGACGTGTTCCTCACGTGTTCCTCACGTGTTCCTCACATGTTCCTCACATGTTCCTGACGTGTTCCTCACATGTTCCTCACATGTTCCTCACATGTTCCTGACGTGTTCCTCACATGTTCCTGACGTGTTCCTCACATGTTCCTGACGTGTTCCTCACATGTTCCTCACATGTTCCTCACATGTTCCTCACATGTTCCTGACGTATTCCTCACATGTCCAGTTGTCGTACATGTACGAACCTGTAACTCTACATAACATGTATGATATGATGATTATAGTGGAGACGCGTGAACAGAAACAACGTACGTGATTATTAGAGCAGGAAGTGCAACCTGATCACATGATCAGAGGAGACACATTAATACCAGGCGTGAACAGATGAACACATGATCAGGTCCCTCAGGTCGGATGTTGACACCAGGTCTGAACAGAACCTTCAGTTTCTCTGAGACTCCTCCCCCTCTCACCCCCCCTCGTGTCCCTGCAGGCCCACAAGAACAGCCAGAACATGACGGAGATCGAGGCCAAGGTCAGCTACGTGAAGCTGGCCCGGTCCCTGAAGACCTACGGAGTGTCCTTCTTCCTGGTCAAGGTGAGGAGACGGAAGGAGAAACTTTTAAAACTGATTCTCGTGCTTTGTG
>NC_083636.1:525882-555882 GCF_963576545.1 Limanda limanda
ACATAGACACACACAGAGACACACACACAGACACACACAGACACACACAGACACACAGAGACACACAGAGACACACACAGAGACACACAGACACACACAGACACACACAGACACACACAGAGACACACAGAGACACACAGAGACACACACAGAGACACACACACAGACACAGATACACACACAGACACACACAGACACACACACAGACACACACAGACACACACAGACACACACAGAGACACACAGACACACACAGAGACACACACAGACACACACAGACACACACAGACACACAGAGACACACAGAGACACACAGACACACAGAGAAACACACACAGACACACACAGACACACACAGAGACACACAGAGACACACAGAGACACACACAGAGACACACACAGACACACACAGACACACACAGAGACACACACAGACACACAGAGACACACACAGAAACACACACAGAGAAACACACAGAGCAACACACAGAGACACACACAGACACACACAGAGACACACACAGACACACACAGACACACACAGACACACACACAGACACACACACAGACACACACACAGACACACAGAGACACACACACAGACACACACAGAGACACACACAGACACACACACAGACACACACAGACACACACAGTCACACACAGACACAGAGACACACACAGACACACACAGGTTGTCGTGGTGATGACTCACTTCCTGTGTGTCCTCAGACTTCGGCTCAACAAGCTCTGACTGGAACCATCAACTCCAGCATGACGGCGGTCCAGGCGGCTCAGGCGGCGCTGGACGACTTCGACACTCTGCCGCCGCTGGGAACCGACGCCGTGAGATCTAACTCCTCCTCCTTTCTGAGCGCGGACCGGTTGCTTCTGCTTCTCTGTGACGGAGGACTTGTTCTTCTCCTTGTTGCAGGCGTCCCAGGCCTGGCGCCGAAACAAGATGGACGAGTCCAAGCACGAGATCCACTCCCAGGTGGACGCCATCACAGCAGGCACCGCCTCCATGGTCAACCTCACCGCAGGTAGGGTCGGCGGACGTGTTTCTTTACAAAGAGTCGGTCTGGGCCACAAATTGATTTCCCACGAACCTGTGGTCAGGCGACCCGGCGGAGACGGACTACACGGCGGTGGGCTGCGCCGTCACCACCATCTCCTCCAACCTGACGGAGATGTCCAAGGGCGTGAAGCTGCTGGCGGCGCTCATGGAGGACGAAGGAGCCAACGGCCAGCAGCTGCTGGGCGCCGCCAAGAACCTGGCGTGTGCCGTCTCCGACATGCTGAAGACCGCTCAGCCGGCCAACACCGAGGTCGGTGCAGAGCCGGAGACGCACAGATGTCTCAGAGCTACGGTTCCAGTTTGTGCAGTTTGTGTGACGTGTTGTGTTGACGTGTTGTGTTGTTTTCCTGCAGCCGCGTCAGATCCTGCTGCAGGCCGCAGGAAACGTGGGTCAGGCCAGCGGCGAGCTGCTGTCGCACATCGGAGAGACCGACACCGACCCACAGTTCCAGGTCAGTCTTCATCCTGCTACACAAACACATGAGGTGTGTGTCTGTCTGATGAGTGTGTGTGTTTCATCCACACATGAGGTGTGTGTCTGTCTGATGTGTGTGTGTGTGTGTGTGTGTTTCATCTACACATGAGGTGTGTGTCTGTCTAATGAGTGTGTGTGTTTCATCCACACATGAGTTGTGTGTCTGTCTAATGAGTGTGTGTGTTTCATCTACACATGAGGTGTGTGTCTGTCTGATGAGTGTGTTTCATCTACACATGAGGTGTGTGTTTGTCTGATGAGTGTGTGTGTGTTTCATCTACACATGAGGTGTGTGTCTGTCTGATGAGTGTGTTTCATCTACACATGAGGTGTGTGTTTGTCTGAAGAGTGTGTGTGTGTTTCATCCACACATGATGTGTGTGTCTGTCTGATGAGTGTGTGTGTGTTTCATCTACACATGAGGTGTGTGTTTGTCTGATGAGTGTGTGTGTTTCATCCACACATGAGTTGTGTGTCTGTCTGATGAGTGTGTGTTTCATCTGACAGTTGCTAGGTAACCGGTCTCTCGGGGGAACCAGAGGAATCCTGGTAACACACGAGTTCGTTAAACGTTCCAAACTGAGGAGCCAATCAGATCCGTCTCTAATCCATGAATAATAATCCACCTGATCATAATCCAATCTGTCAATAATTCAGAGGAGAGAGTTCAGAAGGGAGGGGTCAGGACCTTATATATATTATATATATTATATTGTGGCCAATTACCATAAACATATTATCAACAATAATATAACTATCAATGAATTTGATCTGTAACGTTGTTTGATGTGTTTCATCTCATTTCTTGGCAAATCTCTCCGCTGTCATATCAACATATTTATTATTTTCAGATTTGAATAATAAGAATAATCATAAAGAATCATTTGATAAATAATCTACAAAATTCCAAATATTCTAACTTCTTCTGTGGTGTTAATAAAGGTGGACGACTTGACATTTCCTAAAAGAGCAGCTTGCTCGCCCCCTGGTGGCCGGCTGTGTCGTCGTCTTTATTCACATTCACTGATCGTCTGTTTTCTTCCTTCACAACATGTAATAAACACGTGATCGTAACTGACGAGTCATTGTCGTCGGCAGGACATGCTAATGCAGCTAGCTAAAGCTGTAGCTAACGCCGCGGCGGCGCTGGTGCTCAAGGCCAAGAACGTGGCCCAGAAGACGGAGGACCCGGTCCAGCAGAACCGTGTGATCGCCGCGGCAACGCAGTGCGCCCTGTCCACCTCCCAGCTGGTCGCCTGCACCCGGGTGAGTCCGCCTCTCCGGCCGGGCGCCGCCCAGCACGCCCACAGAGTCTCATCTCGTTCCCTCCTTCCGTCTGTCGTCAGGTCGTGGCGCCGACCATCAGCTCGCCGGTGTGTCAGGAGCAGCTGATCGAGGCCGGGAAGCTGGTGGCCAAGTCGGTGGAAGGCTGCGTGGAGGCGTCGCAGGGGGCGACCAATGACGAGGGGCTCCTGAAGCAGGTGGGCGTGGCTGCCACCGGCGTCACTCACGCCCTCAACGAGCTGCTCCAGCACATCAAGCAGTACGCCAGCGGCGGCCATCCCATCGGGCGCCACGGAGAAGCCACCGACCGCATCCTGGACGTCACGGAGAACATCTTCAGCTCCATGGGAGACGCTGGTGGGTGTGGCTCCGCTCACCACCACAGGGGGCGCACTCCTCTGTTCTCAGCTGGGCTCCACCCACAGCGCCATCTGTCTGACCTCCAACTCTCCACACGCTGAAGAGCTCAAAGTCTGAAGCTCCTGAGGCCAAACTCACCGTTAGCTTGAAATATGAATATGAAATATGAATATGAAATATGAATATGAAATATGAATATGGAATATGGAATATGAAATATGAATATGAAATATGAATATGAAATCTGTTGAGTCTCATGGTTTCCAGAGGATGAACCGTGACTGATGATTAAACTCGTGTTTCCTGAAGTGACTTGATGACACGCCTCTTTAACTCGCCAGGTGAGATGGTTCGTCAGGCTCGTATTCTCGCCCAGGCCACGTCTGACCTGGTCAACGCCATCAAGATGGACGCCGAGGGAGAGACGGACCTGGAGAACTCTCGTAAACTGCTGTCAGCCGCCAAAATGCTGGCGGACGCCACCGCCAAGATGGTGGAGGCGGCTAAGGTCCGCCCTTTGTCTTTGACCTCCGTTATGTTAGTGTTGAACTGACGTCATCATGTTAATGTTCACACGTCTTTGTGTCCCCCCCCCCCCCCCAGGGCGCCGCGGCGAACCCGGACAGCGAGGAGCAGCAGCAGAAGTTACGAGAGGCGGCCGAGGGGCTGCGCATGGCCACCAACGCCGCCGCCCAGAACGCCATCAAGAAACGACTTGTCAACAAGCTGGAGGTAACGAGGATCCGGGCTCGCGTTGCCTCGGTCGCCTAGCAACGCAGTGTGAGTGACACCTGTCTGTTTCCTGTTTCCTGTTTCCTGTCAGAACGCAGCCAAGCAGGCGGCGGCAGCGGCCACTCAGACCATCGCCGCCGCCCAGCACGCCGCCTCGTCCAACAGGAACCAGGCCGCGCAGCAGCAGCTGGTGCAGAGCTGCAAGGTAACGCCCCCCCCCCCCGGTCTGCGTGCTGGTCTCCTGCTGGTCTCAGACCGATCCTCCTCATCTGGTTCCATGTGTTCAGGTGGCGGCGGAGCAGATCCCTCAGCTGGTCCAGGGCGTCCGAGGCAGCCAGTCGCAGCCCGACAGCCCGAGCGCCCAGCTCGCCCTCATCAGCGCCAGCCACAACTTCCTGCAGGTGGGTGTGGCCACACATCCCCCCCGCCCCCCCACAGAGAGTAGACACCATAGATATATATAAAGACTAGATGTCTCGTCTGCGTTGCCGGCCAACGGAGCCGGACGTCACCACATGGCGGCCATCTTGCTACAGGCAGCCCTCTCACCCATCACATTGTGTTGGTAAATAACCATAACTTGCTCAATTTTCAACCGATTTTGAAACGATCTGGTTTGTTAGAAACGTCAGAGATGTAGTTATGACACTGCATAAATTATTAAATTTTTGTAGAACATAACAATAACAAGTATGCAGTGTCATATCTGCATCTCTGATGTTTATAACAAACCAGACCGTTTCAAAATCGGTTGAAAATTGAGTAAGTTATGGTTATTTACCAACACAATGTGATGGGTGAGCAAGCTGCCTGTAGCAAGATGGCCGCCATGTGGTGACGTCCGGCTCCGTGGAACGAGACATCTTGTCTTTATATATATCTATGATAGACACCAACACACGTTGTGACGTTAACCATCAGGGACTGAACAGGCTTCACCTTCTCCTGGGATGGATCTTGATTTAGTTTCCTTCAGGACCTGAATCAGTTCGCTGGAGAAACATCCAAACAACAGATTTACACATTTAATGAAGATCTTCACATTAGAATGATTCTTTCTCCTCGTGTGTACGTGTACGTGTTTCAGCCACATTGAAGGAAACACGGTTCTGACATGTGGAGAATAAAGTGTTCATCATGTCTGTGAAGAACCTTCTGGACTCTGACTGTTCCCTCTTCTCTTCAGCCCGGAGCTAAGATGGTCACAGCCTCTAAATCCACGGTTCCCAACATCAGTGACCAGGCGTCGGCCATGCAGCTCAGCCAGTGCGCCAAGAACCTGGCGAGCGCTCTGGCTGAGCTGCGCACCGCCTCTCAGAAGGTACCCCCCCCCCCCCCCCCCCCACTGACACCAGGGACACCTTCAGGAGCTTCTACTAGATCCTGTGAACTGTGGTTGTACAAGTTTCAGTTGAATCCACGAAACTCTGATAGTTGTAAACATTTAGTTTCCAGTCAACAGCAAACATGTCTGGACCACTCCTCAATGTGTGTGTGTCTGTGTGTGTGTGTGTCTGTGTGTGTGTGTGTCTGTGTGTGTGTGTCTGTGTGTGCAGGCCCAGGAAGCGTGTGGTCCGTTGGAGATTGACAACGCTTTGTCGATGGTCAGAGATCTGGAGAGAGACATGAGGGAGGCCAAGGCTTCAGCTGAGGAGGGGAAACTCAAACCACTGCCAGGAGAGAAGGTGACACACACACACACACACACACAGACACACACACACACAGACACACACACAGACACACAATTGGACGTGAGCAGCAGGATAATCTTCGTGTTGTTCCTCTCAGCTTGAGAAATGTTCCCAGGACCTGAGCACCAGCACCAAGGCTGTGAGCTCAGCCATGGCTCAGCTGCTGAGTGAAGCTACACAAGGCAACGAGAACTACACAGGTACACACACTACACACACACTGAGACACACAACACACACTGAGTGAAGCTACACAAGGCAACGAGAACTACACAGGTACACACACTACACACACACTGAGACACACAACACACACTGAGTGAAGCTACACAAGGCAACGAGAACTACACAGGTACACACAACACACACACTGAGCTACACAACACACACTGAGTGAAGCTACACAAGGCAACGAGAACTACACAGGTACACACAACACACACACACACTGAGTCACACAACACACACTGAGTGAAGCTACACAAGGCAACGAGAACTACACAGGTACACACACTACACACACACTGAGCTACACAACACACACTGAGTGAAGCTACACAAGGCAACGAGAACTACACAGGTACACACAACACACACACTGAACTACACAACACACACTGAGTGAAGCTACACAAGGCAACGAGAACTACACAGGTACACACAACACACACACTGAGACACACAACACACACTGAGTGAAGCTACACAAGGCAACGAGAACTACACAGGTACACACAACACACACACTGAGACACACAACACACACTGAGTGAAGCTACACAAGGCAACGAGAACTACACAGGTACACACACAACACACACACTGAGACACACAACACACACTGAGTGAAGCTACACAAGGCAACGAGAACTACACAGGTACACACACAACACACACACAACACACACACTGAACTACACAACACACACTGAGTGAAGCTACACAAGGCAACGAGAACTACACAGGTACACACAACACACACACACACTGAGACACACAACACACACTGAGTGAAGCTACACAAGGCAACGAGAACTACACAGGTACACACAACACACACACACACTGAGACACACAACACACACTGAGTGAAGCTACACAAGGCAACGAGAACTACACAGGTACACACAACACACACACTGAGTCACACAACACACACTGAGTGAAGCTACACAAGGCAACGAGAACTACACAGGTACACACAACACACACACTGAGACACACAACACACACTGAGTGAAGCTACACAAGGCAACGAGAACTACACAGGTACACACAACACACACACTGAACTACACAACACACACTGAGTGAAGCTACACAAGGCAACGAGAACTACACAGGTACACACAACACACACACTGAGACACACAACACACACTGAGTGAAGCTACACAAGGCAACGAGAACTACACAGGTACACACAACACACACACTGAGACACACAACACACACTGAGTGAAGCTACACAAGGCAACGAGAACTACACAGGTACACACACTACACACACACTGAGTGAAGCTACACAGGGCAACGAGAACTACACAGGTACACACACTACACACACACTGAGTGAAGCTACACAGGGCAACGAGAACTACACAGGTACACACACTACACACACACTGAGACACACAACACACACTGAGTGAAGCTACACAAGGCAACGAGAACTACACAGGTACACACAACACACACACTGAGACACACACTGAGTGAAGCTACACAAGGCAACGAGAACTACACAGGTACACACACTGAACTACACAACACACACTGAGTGAAGCTACACAGGGCAACGAGAACTACACAGGTACACACAACACACACACTGAGACACACAACACACACTGAGTGAAGCTACACAAGGCAACGAGAACTACACAGGTACACACAACACACACACTGAGACACACAACACACACTGAGTGAAGCTACACAAGGCAACGAGAACTACACAGGTACACACAACACACACACTGAACTACACAACACACACTGAGTGAAGCTACACAAGGCAACGAGAACTACACAGGTACACACAACACACACACTGAGACACACAACACACACTGAGTGAAGCTACACAAGGCAACGAGAACTACACAGGTACACACAACACACACAACACACACACTGAGACACACAACACACACTGAGTGAAGCTACACAAGGCAACGAGAACTACACAGGTACACACAACACACACACTGAGACACACAACACACACTGAGTGAAGCTACACAAGGCAACGAGAACTACACAGGTACACACAACACACACTGAGCTACACAACACACACTGAGTGAAGCTACACAAGGCAACGAGAACTACACAGGTACACACACACTACACACACTGAGCTACACAACACACACTGAGCTACACACACTACACACACTGAGCTACACACACTACACACACTGAGCTACACACACTGAGCTACACACACTACACACACTGAGCTACACACACTGAGCTACACAGCTACACACACTGAGCTTTATGACCCTTTGGATTCCATCAGGTGTCTTTACTGTATAATTCTGATTTGATGATTTGATGATTTGATGATTTGATGATTTGATGATTTGATGGATTCCTTCTCTTCTTCTCTCTCTTCTTCTCTCTCTTCTTCGTGGACCAGGCATGGCGGCCAGAGACGTGGCTCAGGCGCTGAAGTCTCTGGCCTCGGCCGCCAGGGGCGTGGCCGCCACCACGGTGGACCGGCAGGCGCGGGACGGCGTGCTGGACTGCGCCGGGGACGTCATGGACAAGTCGGGAAATCTGATCGAAGAGACCAAGAGGGCGATCGCCAAGCCCGGGGACGCCGAGAGTCAGCAGAGACTCGCCCAGGTCGGACCCCCCCGGCCCCCCGGCCCCCCGAGCATGACCCACAAACCACAGAGATCAGGTGGTTCTAACGTGTGTGTGTGTGTGTGTGTGTTTCTGTGTGTGTGTGTGTGTGTGTGTGTTTCTGTGTGTGTGTGTGTGTGTGTGTGTGTGTGTAGGTGGCGAAGGCCGTGTCCCAGGCCCTGAACAGAACGGTGAACTGTCTTCCGGGACAGAGGGACGTGGACAACGCCATCCGCTCGGTGGGCGAGGCCAGCAAGACGCTGCTGTCGGACTCTGTGAGTGCAACACAACAACACAACCTGTGTTCATGCTGGAGATTGTGCGTTTACTGCTGGAGATTGTGTGTTTCCTGGATCCTGGTCCTCATGATGAACACGTGTCAGAGAAACATCTGGAGACAGATTCCATGACGTTAGATCTCAGCTCCAGTGAAGGATCATGTTGCATTGTGGGAAGTAAACAGGTTTCAGGATCATCACAGTGTGCGCTGCTTCTTCCTGTCCCAGTTCCCGTCCAGTGGGCGGAGCTTCCAGGAGGTCCAGGCCCAGCTCAACGAGGTGGCGGCCGGTCTGAACCAGTCGGCCAACGAGGTGGTGCAGGCGTCCAGAGGAACCACGCAGGAGCTGACCAGGTCCACCAGCAAGTTCGGACAAGACTTCAACCACTTCCTGGAGGCGGGAGTCGACATGGCAGGAACATCACAGGTCAGGGGGGGGAGAGGGAGAGGGAGGGGAGGGAGGGAGGGAGGGAGGGAGGGAGGGAGGGAGGGAGGAAGAGAAGGAGGGGAGGGAGGGAGGGAGGGAGGGAGGGAGGGAGAGACATGGCAGGAACATCACAGGTCAGGGGGGGGGAGAGGGAGGGAGAGGGGGAGAGAGGGAGGGAGGGAGGGAGGGAGGGAGGGAGGGAGGGAGGGAGGGAGGGAGGGGAGGGAGGGAGGGAGAGGGAGAGACATGGCAGGAACATCACAGGTCAGGGGGGGGAGAGGGAGAGGGAGGGACAGGGGGAGAGGGAGGGGAGGGAGGGAGGGAGGGAGGGAGAGGGAGGGAGAGAGAGAGAGGGAGGGAGGGAGGGAGGAAGGGAGAGAGGGAGAGAAGGAGGGGAGGGAGGGAGGGAGAGGGAGGGAGGGAGGGACATGGCAGGAACATCACAGGTCAGGGGGGGGAGAGAGGGAGAGGGGGAGAGAGGGAGGGGAGAGAGAGAGGGAGGGAGGGAGGGAGGGAGGGAGAGGGAGAGACATGGCAGGAACATCACAGGTCAGGGGGGGGAGAGAGGGAGAGGGGGAGAGAGGGAGGGGAGAGAGAGAGGGAGGGAGGGAGGGAGGGAGAGGGAGAGACATGGCAGGAACATCACAGGTCAGGGGGGGGGGAGAGGGAGAGGGAGGGAGGGAGGGAGAGGGAGGGAGGGGGAGGGAGAGACATGGCAGGAACATCACAGGTCAGGGGGGGGAGAGAGGGAGAGGGGGAGAGAGGGAGGGGAGAGAGAGAGGGAGGGAGGGAGGGAGGGAGAGGGAGAGACATGGCAGGAACATCACAGGTCAGGGGGGGGGGAGAGGGAGAGGGAGGGAGGGAGGGAGAGGGAGGAGAATACATGTAGAAAAGAACCAATGAAGGTAGAAATACATAAATGGCCTCTTACATCATCTTATTGTTTTACTTTATTGTTTAATTACTAGGGCTGTCAATAGATTAAAAAAAATTAACTAATTAATCTCACATTTTGAAATTCATTAATTGCGATTAAAAGTTTATTTTTCTTCTAAAGACTAAATCTTATAAATTAACGAGTAATCACTTCAGCCTGTATTTTACACAATGTGTTTTCAAAGAGGCTCAGCCCTATAACACCTACCTATAGAGTGGCAGCCAGGTCGTTAAATATCATGTGTGATAAATTGTGTAACAAAATTTTTTTTTAAAAACAGCTGAAAATATTCCCAATGTCCTTGGAAACAATAACACTGCTTCTTTCTTCAGTGAAACATCCAGATTAGTAAAAGGTGTAATATATTACGAATACGTATTCTCCACATCGGCTTGAGGGAAGAATACGTAATACGCAAAAGTACGTGATATTATTGTCGCGGCGCTTCAGCAGCGCAGAGTAGGACTACACACACGAACATGCGCACAAACACACACACAGTTCGAGGAAGATTAAAAAGTGCACATGAGAGGACGGAGAGGGAGTTGCCTGTGTGACGTCTCTGTTTGCACTGCTGCGTTCTTCATCCACTTCACTGGACTCAGGCTTAGAAACACTTTAACTTTATTTTCTGTAACATCGGGACACAGTCACAGTTATCTACAAAAGAAAAGTTGCATATTACTAAACAAGTTTCATACACTAAGATAACCATTAGAAACTAACTAAAACAATCAATCAATCAAGTTTTATTTGTATAGCCCACATTCACAAATAACAATTCGTCTCATGGGGCTTTAACATTGTGTGACATCCTCTGTCCTTAACCCTCAACAAGAGTCAGGAAAAACTACTAAAAACCCTTTTCACAGGTAAAAATATGTAGAAACCTCAGAGAGACACATGTGAGGGATCCCTCTCTCAGGACGGACAGAAGTGCAATAGATGTCAGGTGTAAGAAAACATCATCAGGATTTTTAGCAGCATCCATTAGGCTAAACATTTTTCAATACTATGTGTCAGGCAGTCCCGCTGCAATCACAGTCTCTGGCCAGCAGCAAGACCACGATCCAGCATCAGGATGGGATCCACTATAATCCACAGTCATTGTCCACCGCCGCCAGTTAGAATCCATTATCAGCTGCCGCCTCGGTCGTGGTCCCTCATCATCCGATGCCAACGCGACAAAGGATCCTCCATTACAACGACGATCAGCTGGCACGATACAGAATCCACCGAACTGGATCCACCATTGCGACCTCCGACACGCGATCCACAATCATAATCCATGGTGCGGCCACAGCTGTGGCCCTGCATCCGCGGGCGCTAAGGCACAGAAACTCCGGGAAAGGGGTCAAGTTAGTAACATGTACTGATCAGATAAGAATTATCTTGATGTGATAAATATGGAGAAAAGGAAGGAGAAGCAGACAGAGAGACACAACTCACTCAGAGCGGGGGGGGAATCTGCTTCTGAGATAGTAAAGGGTGCGCTGCTACACTAATCCCCAGAAGTTCCCGCTGTGGGCCTTCAAAATAAGACAGACACGGCAAAATAAAAGAAATACATAAAAAAAAAACTGTGACTGCAGTTCCACGTTGAACAGGATTTAACTAACAACATATTTACACCGTTACACCTGCATGGTCCAAGTAGCTTCTCCAACTTCTCCAGTTCAGACAGCTCCGGTGCAATCAACATCGAGATGTTGGTCTTGCTGAATTTTCTTCCGCACACCGGATGTAAACAAAGCTGCGTTAAAATATTTTATCGCATTAATCTAGGGCACAATAATCTCATAGATTAACGTGTTAGCTTTGACAGCCCTATTAATTTCTCATTTCTGCATTATTTAATTTACAAATCATTGATAGTTTTTTTGAATGGATTGAAGAACAGGAGAATGAGAGGGGGAGAGAGGGAGAGGGAGAACAGCAGGATGATTAGAGCTTGTGTTACTGAAGCAGTTGATGTCTCCTCCAGTCCAAGCAGGACCAGGTCCAGGTGGTGTCCAACCTGAAGACCATCTCCATGTCCTCCAGCAAACTGCTGCTCGCCGCCAAAGCTCTGACCAGCGACCACAGCTCGCCCAACCTGAAGAACCAGCTGGCCGCCGCCGCCCGGTAACACACACTCCTCAGGCTGATGTGTGTGTCTGATGTGTGTGTCTGATGTGTGTGTCTGATGTGTCTCTGATGTGTGTGTGTGTCCACAGAGCCGTCACAGACAGCATCAACCAGCTCATCACCATGTGCACGCAGCAGGCGCCGGGTCAGAAGGAGTGTGACAACGCCCTCAGAGAACTGGAGGTGAGCTGTCCACCTGAGGCTGGTGTGTGTCTGTGTGCGTCTGTGTGGGTTCTAACGGGTGTGTGTGTGTGTGTGTGTGTGTGTGTGTGTGTGTGTGTGTGTGTGTGTGTGTGTGTGTGTGTGTGTGTGTGTGTGCAGTCGGTGAGGGGGATGCTGGAGAACCCGACGGAGGCCGTCAGTGAGCTGTCGTACTTCGACTGCATCGACAGCGTGATGGAGAACTCCAAGGTTCGTTTCTCTGCTTCTCGTCTCACAGCAGCTTCTGCTTCTTTCTTAATTATTATTATTATTATTAATAAACACAGCAGCTTCTGGGTTTATTAATAAGTGGAGGAAGTTTCTCTCAGAGCTTTGAGGAGAACATGTTCTCAGAAGAGCTCGGTATCTTTAAGTGTGATAATATAACCAGCTGCTACTGGCCAATAGAGGGCGCTAGGGAGCTGCCCCACCACTCCACCCTTCATAAGTTGAGACATTAAAGGTAAATATTAAATAGATATTAAATATAAGAAATCTTTCCAATTGAGATAGGTTGTCAGATCAGCAGCAGTACACAGCACCACCCAGCAGGGGGCAGCAGTCCCACAGGGTTGAGAGGTTCAGTGTCATTTACAACCTGAAGAACAGAAACCGGTTCTATCAAGAAAATAAAAACACAATCATTGGTTTAAATACACTGTTGAATCATGTGTTTGGAGGGTTTATGATAAATGCATATTTCATATTTCAGTATAATGTATCTAGTAGAAACTGTAAATATCTCTAAACACATTTTAAACAACGGAAGTGAAATGAAATGCTGAATGAATCTTCTGAAACCAAATGAGGAGTCTGTTTCAACAACAGGAGCTGGTTGAGATATCTCTCAGGGAATTATTCATAATCATAATCTCCTGACTCTGTGACTCCTCCTCCACAGGTCCTCGGAGAGTCCATGGCTGGGATTTCCCACAACGCCAAGAACTCCAACCTGCCCGAGTTCGGTGATTCGGTCAGCGCCGGCTCCAAAGCTCTGTGTGGTCTGACTGAAGCAGCTGCTCAGGTAAACCGAAGGTTCCTGGATTCATTCTGTGGCTCTTCTCAGACATGAACCTCAGACGTGCTCCTGAAACCTTCTGGAGGTTCCTCACCTGACAAGTTCTGAGCTAGTGTCTGAAAACAGAACCAGGGCTCGGTCACGCTGGTCTGTGAGTGTGACAATCCTCAACTAGGCAGAGACTCAGTAGCAAAGGAAGCACGAGAGGCAGAAAAATAAAGTATTAAATAAAACTTTACTTAAATAGTCCAAAGCAACAAATCCATACAGGGAACAGGCAGAAATCAAATGTCATAAATCCAGGCAGAGTCCAAAAACCAGGTAATCCAATCACGGAAGAAATCGCTGGAGAGCATGTACGCACACAGGAGACAATGACAATCGGGCAGAGGGGAAACACAGGGTATAAATAGGGAATGCTTAATGACAACAAGGTACAGGTGTGTGGGGAAACCAACAGGAAGTAAAGGTAGACATGAGACACAAGAACCCAGACACCAAAATAAAACAGGAAGTGAAATCAAAACAGACACAGACTGAACAGATCGTTACAGTGAGGGAGGCGGAGCTTCCTGTCAGTCGGCGGCTCACAGACGTAGAACAAGTGTTTTGTTTAAAACTTGGTTTCATTTGACTTGTGATGTGTTGATGTTCGTAGGCGGCGTATCTGGTGGGAGTGTCTGACCCCAACAGCTCGGCGGGTCAGAAGGGGCTGGTGGACCCGTCCCAGTTCGCCCGGGCCAATCAGTCCATTCAGATGGCGTGTCAGAACCTGGTGGACCCGGCCTGCACTCAGTCGCAGGTTCTCTCTGCCGCCACCATCGTGGCCAAGCACACCTCGGCGCTGTGTAACGCCTGCCGCCTGGCGTCCTCCCGGACCCCCAACCCCGTCGCCAAGAGGCAGTTTGTGCAGTCGGCCAAAGAAGTGGCCAACACCACGGCCAACCTGGTCAAGTCCATCAAGGTTCGTGGTGAAGCTGAATCTGAAGGCAGCAGCGGTTCTCTGAGCTGCTCTACGAGTGATTTTAGTTTTTCACTCTTCAAATGTTTGTAAAATCAAACGCTCTCGTGAGTGTTGACGTGTAACCGTCTGTCCAGGCTTTAGACGGAGCCTTCAACCACGAGAACAGAGAGAAGTGCAGAGCTGCCACGGTTCCTCTGATCGAAGCCGTGGACAACCTCACGGCCTTCGCCTCCAACCCGGAGTTCGCCAGCATCCCGGCTCAGATCAGCCCCGAGGTTCGTCCCCACGCCGCGCTCAGCGCCGGGAGGCGGGCTCATAACGACGAGGTGCGTCCTGCGTCTCTAACCCGGCTTCTCGTCCTCTCCCTCAGGGTCACGCAGCCATGGAGCCCATCGTGGTCGCAGCGCAGACGATGCTGGAGAGCTCCACCGGCCTCATCCAGACCGCCCGCTCGCTGGCCGTCAACCCCAAGGACCCCCCCAAGTGGTCAGTGCTGGCAGGACACTCCAGGACGGTGTCGGACTCCATCAAGAAACTCATCACCAACATGAGGTGAGGAACTCTGATTCAGAGTCCGGATCGAGAGGCTGAGCTGCTGCAGGCGCTTCATGCCTGTACAACACATGTGTGTGTTTGTGTGTGTTTGTGTGTGTGTGTGTCACACTGTGTGTGTTTGTGTGTGTGTGCAGAGAAAAGGCTCCTGGTCAGAGAGAATGTGACGATGCCATCGACGTGCTGAACGGTTGCATCCGGGAGGTGGACCAGGCGTCACTAGCCGCCATCAGCCAGCAGCTGACCCCCCGAGAGGACATCTCCATGGAGGTAACCACACATGATCATCAGCACATCGTGACATCAGCAGGAGAAACGTCTCAGCTCGTGTTCAGGACGAATCCACTCGTAACCTGATGTTAACGTTTCTCAATAAACTCAAAAGTTCACGTCGAGTATTTCACTAAATGATGAGAGTCCGGCCTGAAGAGACACAAATGACGATATGCAGTCACAGTTAAAGCGCCACCTAGTGGACACAGGGAATTGTTTGTATTTCCGTGTGCTCCTCCTGTGGGCGGGACCAACACATCGTGTTTAACTGTGTGTGTTGCAGAACCTCCACGAGCAGATGGCGGCCTCGGTGCATGAGATCAGTAACCTGATCGACCCGGTGGCGGTGGCGGCTCGTTATGAGGCTTCTCACCTGGGACACAAGGTAACATGTGTCAAATGGACGATGGCCAGCAGGGGGCAGAGTAGCTCATTACAATCTCTGTTTAAAACTTGTCTCTCTACGTAACGTGAACAGGTGTCTCAGATGGCGAGCTACTTCGAGCCGCTCATCATGGCGGCCATCGGCACGGCGTCTAAGATCGTGAGCAGCCAGCAGCAGATGGCGGTGTTGGACCAAACCAAGACGCTGACGGAGTCGGCTCTGCAGATGCTCTACACCGCCAAGGAGGCGGGGGGGAACCCCAAGGTACCGAATCCTCATGTTTACTGAAGACAAACTACTTCTGCCTTTGATTTTATTCATAATTTATATGACTTGTCTGGTTGAATATTTCAGTGTGAACTTGTGTTCTGACTCTTTTCTTCTGGTCCAGGCCGCTCACATGCAGGAGGCGCTGGAGGAGTCGGTGCAGATGATGAAAGAAGCCGTCGACGACCTCGGGGCGACCCTGGCGGAAGCCGCCAGTGCAGCCGGCGCCGTGGGCGGGATGGTGGACTCCATCAACGACGCCATCAACAAGATGGAAGACTCGCCGACTATGGAACCGGACGGCACCTTCGTGGACTATCAGACGACCATGGTGAAGACGGCCAAGGCCATCGCCGTCAATGTGCAGGAGATGGTGAGTCAGGAGTGGAAGCAGCCCGACCCTCAGTACCCGGTTACACCTTCCTCATGTTTCCTCTTCTCGTCAGGTGACCAAATCCAACACCAACCCAGACGACCTCGGGGGATTGGCCAACCAGCTCACCAACGAGTTCGGAAATCTGGCCAACGAGGCCAAGTACGCAGCCGTGACTGCCGAGAACGATGAGGTGAATAAAACAAACGCACCTCGTGGCGTCTTCTCCTTCAGGAGACACCAGATCTCACAGGTCCTGTGTTTGTTCTCAGATCGGTTCTCACATCAAGAAGCAGGTTGGCGAGCTGGGCTTCAGCTGCACGGCTCTGGTGACCAAAGCCGGAGCGCTGCAGTGCAGCCCCAACGACTCGTTCACCAAGAAGGAGCTGATCGAGAGCGCCCGCAAGGTCTCCGAGAAGGTCCGGGCGCCGAGCACTCACTTCCTCCCTCTGCACATTCAAAGATGATTTGATTTGAACAGCGACAGAATGACCCTGGACTATGTTGTTATTAGCATGTCAGTAATAAATGTCCTGGTGCAGGTCTCCCACGTGCTGGCGTCGCTGCAGGCAGGAAACCGCGGCACGCAGGCCTGCATCACGGCCGCCAGCGCCGTGTCGGGAATCATCGCTGACCTGGACACCACCATCATGTTCGCTACGGCTGGATCTCTGAACAGAGAGAACTCCGAGACCTTCGCCGACCACAGGTACCAGAGAAACCAGAACGTGTTTGTGGTCCTCACGGTTGAACTGTCTGCACTGCCCCCTCGTGGTGACTGGTGGTACTGCTCTGTTTTGTTTTGAACTGTTTCCTGTGTGTGTGCAGAGAATGCATCCTGAAGACGGCGAAGGCTCTGGTGGAGGACACCAAGCTGCTGGTGTCCGGTGCTGGAGCCAGTCAGGAGCGCCTGGCCCAGGCCGCTCAGTCCTCCGTGGGCACCATCACCAGACTGGCTGACGTGGTCAAACTCGGAGCCGCCAGTCTGGGATCCGAGGACCCAGAGACACAGGTACACAGCTCAGTTTGTTGTGTGGGGTTGTGTGTGTGTGGGTTCATTAGAGCCTGGCTGATTCATGTGTGTGCTGCCCTCTACAGGTGGTCCTGATCAACGCAGTCAAAGATGTGGCCAAAGCGCTGGGTAACCTCATCAGCAGCACCAAGGCTGCAGCCGGGAAACCTCACGACGACCCGAGCATGCTGCAGCTCAAGAACTCTGCCAAGGTACGAAACCCAACGTCCCTAAGGCTGCGATCATCTGAAAGCTCATCGCTGCTGCTATGGTTACGTCTGGCATCCACCGGACTACCAGCGCTGAACACGTAGCGTCGCTATCACTTCCTGTCGGTTACACTTCCTGTCAGATGCACTTACTGTCAGTTACACTTCCTGTCAGTAGCACTTCCTGTCAGTAACACATCCTGTCAGTCACACTTCCTGTCAGTTACACTTCCTGTCAGTAACACTTCCTGTCAGTTACACTTCCTGTCAGTAACACCTCCTGTCAGTTACACTTCCTGTCAGTAGCACTTCCTGTCAGTAGCACTTCCTGTCAGTCACACTTCCTGTCAGTAACACTTCCTGTCAGTTACACTTCCTGTCAGTAACACCTCCTGTCAGTAGCACTTCCTGTCAGTTACGCTTCCTGTCTCGTTCGACAGAGCCGGACGTCACCACATGGCGGCCATCTTGCTACAGTCAGCTCGCTCACCCATAACATTGTGTTGTAGTGGTACGTACTTTTTAAATAACCATAACTTGCTCAATCTTCAACCGATTTTGAAACGGTCTGGTTTGTTATAAATGTCAGAGATGTAGTTATGATACTGCATAAATTATTATTTTTTTTTAGAAAATA
Organism: Limanda limanda; assembly: GCF_963576545.1. Classification (NCBI taxonomy): domain Eukaryota; kingdom Metazoa; phylum Chordata; class Actinopteri; order Pleuronectiformes; family Pleuronectidae; genus Limanda; species Limanda limanda. The sequence continues at coordinate 544,021 of NC_083636.1, forward strand.
GCATAATTATTCATAAGTGTGCAGTGTCATATCTACATCTCTTACGTTTATAACAAACCAGACCGTTTCAAAATCGGTTGAAGATTGAGCAAGTTATGGTTATTTACCAACACAATGTTATGGGTGAGCGAGCTGCCTCTGGCAAGATGGCCGCCATGTGGTGACGTCCGGCTCTGTCGAACGAGACATCTAGTCTTTATATATATCTATGGCACTTCCTGTCAGTAACACTTCCTGTCAGTTACACTTCCTGTCAGTAACACTTCCTGTCAGTAACACTTCCTGTCAGTAGCACTTCCTGTCAGTAACACTTCCTGTCAGTTACACTTCCACCTCGTCGTCCCTGCATCGCTGTTCCTCCTTCAGAGGAGTTTCTGTTACTAAGCAACCGACTGCGGAGGAGACTATCTACTTCCTGTTTACACCACATGACCAGTGAACGGTCATGTGACCTGTGTTTTGTGGACTCTAAATAACGATGGACGACAGAGAGCTGGATTCAGCGGCTCCACAGTCTTTCCTCCAAAGTGCATCACGACCACAAGATGGCAGCGTTTGTATCATATTCTTTAAGAACAGGAGGAGGCGGAGCCGCGTCGTCCATCTTTATTTACAGTGAACGATTTAAAATGTATTAGCGAAGTAGGCGGAGACTCATTAATACGCTGTGAGACGATCTTCTTCCTCATTAACAAACGGAACTCAGATGTGTTTGTTGGTTTTCTGGCGTCGGTCTGACCTCTGGTGACCTGTTGCAGGTGATGGTGACCAACGTGACGTCGCTGCTGAAGACGGTGAAGGCCGTGGAGGACGAGGCCACGAAGGGGACGCGGGCGCTGGAGGCGACCATCGAACACATCAAACAGGAACTGACTGTGAGTCACTGACCGGAGGTCGGCGCTGAGGTCACTGCTCTGCATCATCTAACCTTCTCTACCCTGCAGGTGTTCCGCAGCTCGGACCCGCCGCCGAAGACCACCACGCCGGAGGAGTTCATCCGCATGACCAAAGGAATCACCATGGCAACAGCCAAGGCCGTGGCTGCCGGGAACTCGTGTCGTCAGGAGGACATCATCGCCACGGCGAACCTCAGCCGGAGGGCCATCGCCGACATGCTGCACTCCTGCAAGGTGGGAACCAGCTTCTTCCTTCATGATGTGGATCCATGAACTGCTCTCTGATCTTTGATCTGAATCATGTTCAAACATCAGGTGGACCTCATCAGCTCATGTCTCCTAACAGGAAGCTGCGTACCACCCGGACGTCAGCAAAGACGTCCAGATGAGGGCGCTGCGCTACGGCAACGAGTGCGCCACCGGGTACCTGGGCCTGCTGGAGCACGTGCTGGTGGTAAGACCTCCAGGCGTCTCCGTCTGTCCCTGAGGGACGAGCCTGTCCTCTCACAGCTCCTCCTCCTCTCTGGTCCTCCAGCGGTGTGGACACGCCTCTGAGCTCTGTCACATGTCAGCTGTCATGTGACTGACGACCTCTTCTCTTTCCTTCCCCATCGCTCGGCTCATGTTGTGTAACCGTGTGGCTCACTGGTGTCGGTGCAGCCGGTGAGTTCCTGCATGACGCTCCAGAGTTCTGCACCGGTTGATCACATGACTGAATAACACCTGACAGGAAGCAGCGCCGCCGCGACCTCTTCAGAATAAAGCTCTCAGCTGATCTGATCCCTGCGGTGTGAGGAGATCAGATCACGTGTGTGTGTGGTTGTGTGTGTTGTGTGTGTTGTGTCCACCTCTCTACACACCTCACAACTAATGAGTCCACGAACATGTTCAGGTTGTGTTGATGGAGTCGTTGCAAACCTCGGATTGAAAGTTCTGCTTTAAAGGAGACTTATAAATATATGATGTTGTTTCTTAAAATCAATATTAAAGTGTAGAGAGCATCACTATTGATTTAAATCTGAATTGTTTCCTGGACGAGAAACTCTGTCTTGTGAGGATTCGTCTGATTCTGTCTCTAAGGACTTTGATGAAATGTGTTTGTTGTGATTTCAAAACTGCTCTTAGTGACTCTGGTCAAAGCTAACTGATGCTAGCTGATGCTAACTGATGCTAGCTGATGCTAGCTGATGCTAACTGTCGGCACATTGCGCTAACAGGGATCTTTGCTCCGGGCACTTTATATATATAATCAAAATATATATAAAGTGAATAAGTAACTTTTGAACATTTACAGCACATTTGAACTAAAGATAATACTTTATAATAATACTAAAGACGGATCCTTTAGGTCTCTGTCATCCTGAGACTGTCTCATCTCCATGTGCCCCCCCCCCCCCTTTGGTCACAGAGTCTGATTCATGTTGTGAGTAGTTTGAGTGACAGGAGACACGCCCCCTCCGGTGACACTGTGCTCACGCGTGTTCTGAACATGTGTGTTCCGGTTGTGTTGCTGTGCGGTTTGTGGATGTTTTGTGTTTGGCTGCTTCGTGCGTCTCCTCATGACATCACGTCTGAACCAACTGGAGGCTGTTCCATCCCTGCAGCTGTCCCCCCCCCCCCCCACCGGCTGAGACGCATCAGATCTAATGATAATCATTCACTGATGAAACGGGATATTTCATTTAGATTTACAGATTTAAACAGCTGAGTGATTGTTCCACCTTCTCTCTGAATATTCAAATCACCAGATCGACACATCATGAATATAGATTTATTTATTTGGACTGGAAAATAAAATCTGTAGCTTATATCATCTTTGCATCAGCGTAGCATGAGCACAGGGATGTAAAGCAGACGTGTGGAGCGTCAGAGTGAAATGAGAAGAGTTGAATTAAAGCTTGTGTCTTGTTCTCCGTCCTCAGATCATCCAGAAGCCGACTCACGACCTGAAGCAGCAGCTCGCCAACTACTCCAAGCGAGTGGCCGGCTCCGTCACCGAGCTCATCCAGGCCGCAGAGGCCATGAAAGGTGCGTGAGCCTTTCAACTACATTTCCCATAATGCATCAACACAATCGTTTTGGAAGAGCAGATATTTCCAGGCCTCCTTGTAGCTCAGAGCTTCTGATACAAACGTCAACGCGTCGGGGTCAGAGGTCGTCAGCTCCCAGGACACGTTCACAAGTGAGAGTCATGAGGTCAGATGTGAGAGCTCAGATTTCACACGTGTTCACACCTGAGCTCCGAGCTGCAGCCGTGGGATCGGACCCCTGAGTCTGAAGGTCTGAACCCGGGTCTGGGTTCTGCAGCTCGGCTCTGAGGTCCAGGTCCACACGGTTCCATCAGAGCTGTCATCAGCCGTCGAGTGGAGGGAAAGAGGAGCTGAGAGCTTAATCACAGATTAACACACACACACACACACACACACACACACACACACACACACACACACACACACACTAACAGACACACACCTGCTTCAGTTTCTGAGACATTAGCTGCAACTGGATCCTGCAGCAGGATGTAAATGGAACGACCTCAGCGGCTGTCGAGAGAAGAAGAAGAAGCTGTGATTGATGTTCAACTGGAGTTCGTCCAGTTCATCAGATTCACGTCACAAAGACGAATCCTTCAAACTGCTTCGTACGTTGTGAGGAGCTGAAGATGTGAATCTGACAAACTCAGTTTGTTTTTATATCATCAAATAACTAAATGAAACCAAACTGATCAGAAACTTGAACAAACATCAGAGAGAAGAACTGAAACGACAGAAACATCTTTACAAACATTTATTTAACGTCTGATGTGTTCCTGACGTGTTCCTCACATGTTCCTCACGTGTTCCTGACGTGTTCCTGACGTGTTCTTCACATGTTCCTCACGTGTTCCTCACATGTTCCTGACGTGTTCCTCACGTGTTCCTCACATGTTCCTGACGTGTTCCTCACGTGTTCCTCACGTGTTCCTCACGTGTTCCTCACATGTTCCTGACGTGTTCCTCACGTGTTCCTCACATGTTTCTGACGTGTTCCTCACATGTTCCTCACATGTTCCTCATATGTTCCTGACGTGTTCCTCACATGTTCCTCACGTGTTCCTCACATGTTCCTGACGTGTTCCTCACGTGTTCCTCACATGTTTCTGACGTGTTCCTCACATGTTCCTCACATGTTCCTGACGTGTTCCTCACATGTTCCTCACATGTTCCTCACATGTTCCTGAAATGTTCCATACGTGTTCCTCACATGTTCCTCACGTGTTCCTCACGTGTTCATCACGTGTTCCTCACATGTTCCTCACATGTTCCTCACGTGTTCCTGACGTGTTCTGTGAGAACACAAACGTCAATAGTAATTTGAGATATCATCCTGGCGTCGCCCCTGATTGAATATTTCTAGAAACATAAAATCAAATGATGAAGACCGACAGATTAATGGTCCGTGGCAGTAATAAGGATTGAACAGATCTTCAGGAGTAGAGACCCGGGCAGTGTGTGTTGTCGGGTGTGTGTAGACAGTGGGAGTGTGACTGTGGTTGTGTGTTGTTGGTGTGTGTAGACAGTCGAGTGTGACTGTGGTTGTGTGTTGTTGGTGTGTGTAGACTGTGACTGTGGTTGTGTGTTGTTGGTGTGTGTAGACAGTGTGACTGTGGTTGTGTGTTGTTGGTGTGTGTAGACAGTGTGACTGTGGTTGTGTGTTGTTGGTGTGTGTAGACAGTGTGACTGTGGTTGTGTGTTGTTGGTGTGTGTAGACAGTCGAGTGTGACTGTGGTTGTGTGTTGTTGGTGTGTGTAGACTGTGACTGTGGTTGTGTGTTGTTGGTGTGTGTAGACAGTGTGACTGTGGTTGTGTGTTGTTGGTGTGTGTAGACAGTGTGACTGTGGTTGTGTGTTGTCGGGTGTGTAGACAGTCGAGTGTGACTGTGGTTGTGTGTTGTCGGTGTGTGTAGACTGTGACTGTGGTTGTGTGTTGCAGGCACGGAGTGGGTGGACCCTGAGGATCCCACGGTCATCGCAGAGAACGAGCTGCTCGGAGCGGCGGCGGCGATCGAAGCCGCCGCCAAGAAGCTGGAGCAGCTGAGGCCCCGGACCAAGCCCAAGGTCAGAGCTCCTCCCTGCGCCTGGCGACCTCAGCGCCGCCCGTCTCCTCGCCCGTCGGCTCCTCCTCCCTGAGCCGGACGCCATGACCTCACTGACCTCTGTCCCTTCTCTTGTAAACAGGAAGCAGATGAGAGCTTGAACTTCGAGGAGCAGATTCTGGAGGCGGCCAAGGCCATCGCCGCCGCCACCAGCGCCCTGGTGAAGGCTGCGTCCGCCGCCCAGAGGGAGCTGGTGGCTCAGGGGAAGGTACGCCCCCCCCCACGTCCTCCCCCCCCACAGGAGGAGACCCACTGTTCCCCCCCGATGAGCTCCATGATCAGCTCATCATTCTGGAGACGACCTGACGATTTATACAGAAACAATCTGTAGAAAACATAGAATTTAATATCAGTTAATTGTGTTTAGATTTAATCTCTCGAGTCAAACTCACTTTAATCTTCTGGAGGTGAACGAGTTCCGCTGGAGATCAGGAACATATCTGAGAAATGTACTTAAAAAATGAATTCATGTTTTTAATATTAGTATATTTGTATATAGTATATCAGCGACTTGTCTTCAGGCTCCTCTGACCCTCCGAGTGGGTGGAGCCTGATCAGCTGACCCTGGTCACCTGATGTGTGACCTGAACATCTGGGCCCAGCTGCAGTGAGTTAACGAGCGTGTGTTTTCAGGTGGGAGCGATCAAGGCCAACGCCGTGGACGACGGGCAGTGGTCCCACGGCCTCATCTCAGCTGTAAGTCCCCCCCCCCCACCCCCCCACCCCCCCTCAACAATCAGGACTGTTTAACACCGACACCTTTTCACCATCGCTGCCTGTGGCTCCTCAGGCTCGGATGGTTGCCGCGGCGACCAGCAACCTGTGCGAGGCGGCCAACTCGGCGGTGCAGGGGCACGCCAGCGAGGAGAAGCTCATCTCGTCGGCCAAGCAGGTGGCGGCGTCCACGGCTCAGCTGCTGGTCGCCTGTAAGGTCAAGGCCGACACGGACTCACAGACCATGAAGCGGCTGCAGGTCAGTGACATCATCAAGCTTTCATGTTTACAGTTTCACCACAAACTTGATTAGAGATTCAAGATTCTAGATTTTTATTGTCAAATGCAGAGATAACGTGAAGCCGTCACTGTCAATGAAATACTTGGGTCACACGCTCTTTAAGAAATGCTCAGTAATTTCAACCCAAAAAAATAAAATAATAATAGAAATAGTAATAAATAACAATAAGATTGAAAAAAGAGCAAAGCTGTGGGAGAGCGAGCGACACGGCGCCATCGTTGGCTCACTCGATGACGATGAATAAGAATAAATGAACAACGATATTTAATGTAGAGTAAAAACAGTGAATAACTGCAGCAGGAGGAAGTTGGACGATGATTTATCTCAGTTTATAATAATCCTCCTCTCCAGAGGGCATTAGTTACCACGGCAACGCAGTATGTTTGGACCCGAGCTCTTCAGTTGAAGCCGGGTCCAAAGTTAGCTCTCTAATCCGACTTCATCGGCCCGACATGTGATCCTGGGGGGGGCATAGTGAGAGGAGCAGGTCATCATGTGACCCTGGGGGGGGGGCATAGTGGGGGGGCCGCTCGCTACCTGCTGAGGAACAATGACATCACTCGCTGGGCGACAGCTGCGTCTATTTATAGCGTCGTCAGGGTTCAGGTGCACAGCTGCTGCATCAGGATCAGAGCAACACACAACACACACACTTCATATCACACACGACACACACACTTCATATCACACACAACACACACATTTCATATCACACACAACACACACACTTCATATCACACACAACACACACACTTCATATCACACACAACACACACACTTCATATCACACACAACACACACACTTCATATCACACACAACACACACACTTCATATCACACACAACACACACATTTCATATCACACACAACACACACACTTCATATCACACACAACACACACAATTCATATCACACACAACACACACACTTCATATCACACACAACACACACATTTCATATCACACACAACACACACATTTCATATCACACACAACACACACATTTCATATCACACACAACACACACATTTCATATCACACACAACACACACATTTCATATCACACACAACACACACATTTCATATCACACACAACACACACATTTCATATCACACACAACACACACACATACACAACAACACACATATCATACACACACACACACACATTTCATATCACATACACACACATCATACACACACAACACACACATTCATATCACACACACACACACACTTCACACAACACACACACACACACATACACACACACACACACAACAAATCACACACACACACACACACACACACACACACACATACATACACACACACACATTTCATATCTCACACACACACACACACCATACACACACCACATACACACACACACACACACACAACACACACACATCATACACACACATCACACACACTACCACACCACCACTTCATATACACACACACACACTCACTTCATATCACACACACATTAATATCACACAACCACTCTCACACACACACACACACACACTTCATATCACACACAACACACACACTTCATATCACACATCAACACACACAAAATTCATATCACACAACACACAACACACACACTTCATATCACACACAACACACACACTTCATATCACACACACACACACATTTCATATCACACACACACACACACTTCATATCACACACAACACACACACTTCATATCACACACAACACACACATTTCATATCACACACAACACACACACTTCATATCACACACAACACACACATTTCATATCACGCACAACACACACACTTCATATCACACACAACACACACATTTCATATCACACACAACACACACATTTCATATCACGCACAACACACACATTTCATATCACACACAACACACACACTTCATATCACACACAACACACACATTTCATATCACGCACAACACACACATTTCATATCACACACAACACACACATTTCATATCACGCACAACACACACATTTCATATCACACACAACACACACATTTCATATCACGCACAACACACACATTTCATATCACACACAACACACACACTTCATATCACACACAACACACACATTTCATATCACGCACAACACACACATTTCATATCACGCACAACACACACATTTCATATCACGCACAACACACACATTTCATATCACACACAACACACACATTTCATATCACACACAACACACACACTTCATATCACACACAACACACACACTTCATATCACACACAACACACACACTTCATATCACACACAACACACACATTTCATATCACACACAACACACACATTTCATATCACACACAACACTGACATTTCATATCACACACAACACACACACTTCATATCACACACAACACACACATTTCATATCACACACAACACACACATTTCATATCACATACAACACCATATCACACACAACACACACACTTCATATCACACACAACACACACACTTCATATCACACACAACACACACATTTCATATCACACACAACACACACATTTCATATCACACACAACACTGACATTTCATATCACACACAACACACACACTTCATATCACACACAACACACACATTTCATATCACACACAACACACACATTTCATATCACATACAACACACACACTTCATATCACACACAACACACACACTTCATATCACACACAACACACACATTTCATATCACACACAACACACACAATTCATATCACACACAACACACACACTTCATATCACACACAACACACACACTTCATATCACACACAACACACACATTTCATATCACATACAACACACACATTTCATATCACACACAACACACACATTTCATATCACACACAACACACACATTTCCTATCACATACAACACACACACTTCATATCACACACAACACACACATTTCATATCACACACAACACACACATTTCATATCACATACAACACACACACTTCATATCACACACAACACACACACTTCATATCACACACAACACACACACTTCATATCACACACAACACACACATTTCATATCACATACAACACACACACTTCATATCACACACAACACACACATTTCATATCACACACAACACACACACTTCATATCACACACAACACACACATTTCATATCACATACAACACACACACTTCATATCACACACAACACACACACTTCATATCACACAGGAGAGAAACACAACAACAGGAACCAGGTCAGACGCAGACGAGTCGGAGTCCGTGCAGCTCGGTGGAAATAGTCACAAAAATCAAATCATTTCCTGGATTATTGTGTTATTGTGTTGCTGCAGTCAACTGGACCCGCCCTTCTCTACCTGTGATTGGCTGGTGAGAGAGACGTGTCAGCCAATCGGAGGCGGAGTGGGAGTCGTGGAATACAGAGCTGTGGTGTTTATCGTAGAACTGAAGCTAAAATCCAGTTTGAACTATCGGACCTGACGCTGGTCGAACAGGAAGCACTGCTCAGACGGGTGTGACATCACTTCCCTGACGGGTCAAGAGGTCATGTTATAGGTCAAACTGATGGTGAGCGCCCCCTGCAGGACCACAAGACAAACTACCTGTGACCCTCTCCTGAGCTTCTAGTCTTCACACGTTTGAGTGAAGAACTGTTTCCTCTTCAGCTTCAAACCACCTGGAGCCGAAGTTCTGTCCAAACGTTTCTTCTTCACCTCCGAGCTCTGATGGAGACTCACTGTGACCTTTAAGTGTAACTGATGCCTTCACTCCCAACACATAACACAAAGTGTGCTGTCAGTCCTGTGTCTGTGTGTCCCTGTGTGTGTCCCTGTGTGTGTCCTTGTGTGTGGGTCTCATATTCTCTGATCCAATCAGCAGTGGATTATCCGCTCTCTTCTGGGCCTGCAGCTGCCGCCTCAGTAATTCTCCGACATTAATGTCCGGACGCTCTGGAAACAATCCACCGAGCGGCTCAGCTGGTGATGTCATCCCTTCAGGGACACAACCAGTTAACACAACCAGTCAACACAACCAGTCAACACAACCAGTCAACACAACCAGTCAACACAACCAGTTAACACAACCAGTAAACACAACCAGTCAACACAACCAGTTAACACAACCAGTCAACACAACCAGTTAACACAACCAGTTAACACAACCAGTCAACACAACCAGTCAACACAACCAGTTAACACAACCAGTTAACACAACCAGTCAACACAACCAGTTAACACAACCAGTCAACACAACCAGTCAACACAACCAGTCAACACAACCAGTCAACACAACCAGTCAACACAACCAGTCAACACAACCAGTCAACACAACCAGTCAACACAACCAGTTAACACAACCAGTCAACACAACCAGTTAACACAACCAGTCAACACAACCAGTTAACACAACCAGTCAACACAACCAGTCAACACAACCAGTCAACACAACCAGTCAACACAACCAGTCAACACAACCAGTCAACACAACCAGTCAACACAACCAGTCAACACAACCAGTCAACACAACTAGTTAACACAACCAGTTAACACAACCAGTTAACACAACCAGTTAACACAACCAGTTAACACAACCAGTCAACACAACCAGTCAACACAACCAGTCAACACAACCAGTCAACACAACCAGTCAACACAACCAGTCAACACAACCAGTCAACACAACCAGTTAACACAACCAGTCAACACAACCAGTTAACACAACCAGTCAACACAACCAGTCAACACAACCAGTCAACACAACCAGTCAACACAACCAGTCAACACAACCAGTTAACACAACCAGTTAACACAACCAGTTAACACAACCAGTTAACACAACCAGTTAACACAACCAGTCAACACAACCAGTCAACACAACCAGTCAACACAACCAGTCAACACAACCAGTTAACACAACCAGTCAACACACTGGTTCACTGAGTTACTAGTGAACCAGTTTAATACAGAAACTGACCCCTTGAATTAAGAAAAGAAAAAAGACATTAATACAAGTTATACACTGAGACGGAGTCACGATACCAAACATTCAGTCGATGCTAACTCCAGTTAGCGTCAGTCCATGCTAACTGGTGTTAGCATCAGTCGATGCTAACTGGTGTTAGCATCAGTCGATGCTAACTCCAGTAAAATAACACGATTCTCGATGCCACGGTGAAAAAAAAGGATTTTCTAAGATTCCAAACGTGCATCTTTGGATGTTGTTAATGTCATATACGGTAGTTTAATGTGCTTGCCCATATACTGTGGGTTATACGGTAGTTGCGGACGCATGTGAGTGACTCATTGTAGTGAGACACGTTATTTTTAAAGGGATTCTCACCTTTGTTGCATTTTTACACTTTTTTTGGATAAGGTTAAATTGGTATTAATAAGGTAATGACACTCTAAATCGTATCGTAAGTATCGGCTCTCGTGACATCACTAGCAGCTGACCAATCAAAGCACAGCTAGGCGTTCTCGGGGGGGAGGGGGAGGGGGGGGGGGTTGAGACAGAGGCTGAAGAGAGGAGCGATGCGACCGGGGACCAGCTGTTCCTAACGAGCGGCTGAGTGAAAGTGCAGCTTCAGTGGGGGGGGTGAGGGGTGGGTGAAGGGGGGGGGGGCACTGAGTGATGCTGCGGCTCGGGGGGGGGGGGGGGAGGGGGGGGCTCGGCAGCGTTTTGTTGTGTGTCAGGGCCGGACTAACAGAAACATTCCAGCCAAAGATAAACCGAGGAGGAAGGGGGGGGGGGGGGGTGGGGGGGGTGCTCGTCCTCTGCCAGC